>NC_000078.6:108325943-108465943 GCF_000001635.26 Mus musculus
TCTCTAAGGACTTGTCACTTACACTGAACATCTAATTTTTGCCAGATGTCATCTTAGTTGCTTTCTAGCCTTTGATTTACAACAAACCCTGTCTCTTGGTTCACTGTGTCTGTGTGTGCAGAAAGGACTTTGACCTTTCCCTGCTCAAGATCTTGGGGTTAGAGGCAGGCAGAAGTGAGTGGGACTCCTCCCTTGTTCCTTCATTCTCCTCTCTTCCGTTTTTCTCCTTCGAAAGCAGTGTGCTTCCTGATACCCACACCTCAGATGCCTGCCAACTGACACGTGGAAAAGGAGGACACGGAGGAAGGCCCAGGGGTCACAGCTTGAACAGAACCACTGTGGTGTTTTGTCTTGTTTTAAATATAATCTCTTTAAGAGACGGCACCCTCTCCTGCTTCCTGGATCTGCCCGAAATGCAGACCCAGTGAGAGGTCAGAATAGAGATGGCTGCACCTCCATCTTTGAGAAGTCTGTGTGCCTTGTAAGAGCTACATTGTCCCCTCTCATGCCAAGTCTATCTGGGGGCCACTTCGTCATGTGGCTATTTCAATCCCAGGCTGATGGAACCCCCCAGCGAAGTCCTGGACCCACGTGGGGGCAGGGTTGGAATAGAGTCAGATCCATTCAAAGGAAAACAGATCAACAGCCAAAAACCAATTAAAATGGAGTTCTGGCCCTTGTGTTTCTGCAGGATGGGGAGGGAGGCTGTTCACACCCTGGCAACCTTTCTCAGACTCTTTTCTCTGAACGACAGGCCCCACGACTGTGCTGGGCCTGCTGGGGATAGCTTCTCACAATTCACCCCTTTTGCCCACTATGTCTTTTATCTTGCCTTAACTTTCTGCATTTCTCCAGAAACCCAGAAACTAGAGGCAGGGAAAGAGACTCTTCTCAAGTCCTGAGGTGGAAGGGGTGGACAGGAATGGGGCATTACAGGAATAGGGTGGGCAACATAGTGGGGGGGGGGCTACAGAGTGAAACGTTAGTAGCTGGACATTAGTTATAGTCATCCCTGGTCACACCTATCTGGCCCCTACCCTCTTGTCTCACTACAAGGGGAAGGTGTTGGGATGTGTGTGTGTGTGTGTGTGTGTGTGTGTGTGTGTGTGTGTGTGTCATGGGATGAAAGATGAGGATCTCAAAGCTAGACCCCAGGCCTGATCACCTGTGTGTCTTTGGTAGACGGGCGCCTCCAGGGAAGTGTAAGATCCGCCCTGCTCAGGTGAAGGTGAGGAGTCATCTCATCCCCTTTGTGCCCAAGGAAAGTAAGTATTCTTCAGTGGGAAAGGGGGCTCCTGCGCCCTCAGGTCAGACTGGGGCGCAGAGGGACCTAGAATGTTTCCACAGCCCCTATACCTAGCACCATGTCTGACACTTGTGAGAGACCCACTCAGTGTCAGTGAACTTTAAGTACAATGCATCTTGTTTGATCGATCCTTCGATAAGGTCCAGGCAGTGGGCAGACCAGCACAGTGCCTGACTGTTAACCAGGGCTCCCTGAGTGACTGAAGAAGTGCCCGACATTGCTTTAGGCTAAAATCCTTAGGGGTCAGGGAAACCGGTCAAACACAGCTGGCTCCCTAAGATGCACCCTAATCTTAGGGTCTGGTTGGAGCCAGACCAGGCCTCTTTCCTTAGGATCTGTTTTGCTGGCACAGGCTGGGGGCTATGCCTGGCTGGGACAGCCAGTTCCCTCTGACCCCAGGCTTTTCCCCTCTTTGTAGAGTTCATCCGGACGCCAGAGAGCACTCCGCGCCCCACAGCCCGCGCTCCCACTAAGGCGCCCCGCCGTAGGCGCCCCACGGCTGCTCCTCCTGCCCCCACCCCGCGACCCACAAAGCCCGCAAGGCCCACCCGGCGACCAGGGGCCCGGAAGGGAGGCGGGCGACGGCGGGGACGTCCGAGTACCGCGGTCCCCGAACCCGAGAACGGATCGGTGCGTCTGGTACGGCCCGCAGGCCTGAGCCCCGGCCGCGGTCGCGTGGAAGTGTTCATAGGCGGACGCTGGGGCACGGTGTGCGACGACGCCTGGGACACCAAGGCAGCCGCCGTGGTGTGTCGTCAGCTGGGTTTTGCGCACGCGGTGCGAGCCGCCAAGCGCGCGGAGTTTGGCGAGGGCCGCGCGCTCCGGATCTTGCTGGACGACGTGCGCTGCGCGGGCAGCGAACGCAACCTGCTGGAGTGCGCGCACGCTGGCGTGGGCACGCACAATTGCAAGCACGACGAGGACGCTGGCGTCGAGTGCAGCCACCAAGACCCGAACCTGTAGCCTGACCTCTCCTACCTGGCGGTGCTACTCTGGGAGTGGCCCCTTGGGTTTGCGGGCACGCCGTGCAGTATGCACGAGCCAGGATGGAGGGTGCACGTGACCTCGTGTGTGTGTGTGTGTGTGTGTGTGTGTGTGTGTGTGTGTGTGTGCGCGCGCGCGCGCGCGTTAGATGAGATCTCGTATCTGTCAGCACTTCGGAGAGCAGCCACTGTATCGGAACTGCACTGGGTAAGGGAAGCTGGATGCCTTTACAATGTCAGACCGAGGGAAGGGACCAGCGTTTCTCTGTCAGCGCCGAGTGACAGGCAGCAGAACAGCAGGATGATGGCCTGAGAAACATGGCTAGAACGTGGGCAGCTGACCCAGTAGTCCGATGCACCGCAGAAACAAATGGGCAGTCTGAGAGCCACAAAGAAGGATCTCAAAGGGCCGGGGAGGGGGCCTGTGGTCATTCGCTGCCCACCAGGGACCAGGCTGCCGAAAGAAACCAAGCACCCATGATGGAAGGCAGACTAGAGGGCCTGGAGGACCTCTGAAACTATTTTCTGAGTCCTGCAGGCAGCCTGGGGAGGCTACTAAGTCCCCTCCATCCCTGAAGGCTGAACTTCACCTATTCCTGGGCCAGAAGCTCCCTTCAGCCCCCACTGTCGGTGGGGATGGGGCTCTACTTTGACCCTCGACCATTTCTGTCCCCTCCCAGGGGAATCCTCAGATTTCTCAGCCTCATGGGCTAAGTAGCCCGTGGGGCCACCAAGACTACCCACTAGAGCTGTGTCAACAATTTGACTATTCACAACCCTTCCTTCCTTTCTCTTATCACCCCCCCCCCCACACACACACACCTGGAGGCTGGGGTGCAAGGCGAGTGGGTGGAGTAAAGAGGGTGGGGCCTGCGACTTCTGTCCTCTATAGTAAGAGAGTTCCTTGTATGTGAAGGGCCTCACTGGTGGCTTTGTGCCTTGTCCCTGGAGCGAGCTCTGGATAGCTGTACTTTACATCAGATGGGGGTGGGGCTAGGGAAGCAACCGAGTCACCAGGCAGGCAAGACAGGGTATAGCCCATGTCAGGCAGTGTGGCCAGGGCTCTGGGTGAGGCTCCTGGTCCAAGCTTTGCAGGAAAAAGTCATTCCTGCACTGAGTTCCAAACTGAACAGGCCTGCATGGTGTTCCAGGCAGGGCGACTGGTAAGGCTCAGGCTCCTGGTCATCACAGCCGAGAATTGAGCGCTGTTGCACAGGCTCTCCCTGGTTGCTCTGCAACTTTGGAGCCGATTGTTCTCTGGGAAAAAAAAATTTTTTTAAATTACTTGAACTGTTAAGAAAATGACAAAAAAGGGAAAACATCATTTTCAAATTTAAAAAAAATTACTGAACTGTTAAGAAAATGACACAAAAAAAGGGGAAATATCATTTTCTGCAAATCTATGCAGCCCCAAGGTGGAGCAGCTGGGGAGCCTGTGCTGTCTGCATCTCTGCAGTGCAGTTCCTGGAGGGGCACAGCGTGTCTACACCGTCTATCCTGGCTCTTGATAGGAGGGGGAGGTTTGGGTGTGGAGGACGGTGCACTGGGCAGGTGCACTTGGTGTGCCAGGACTGGCTGGGAAACTCCTTTCAATCTTCAGTTCCCAAGGCGCCTGTGCCCACCTCTTATACACATTAAACTAGACGGGGGTGGGTCCTAGTCCTCGCTGTGTGACCGGACAACAGTCAGTCACTTAACTCCTCTGAGCCTTATGGGTAAATGGAGGTAACCAACAGGATTTACATACACACAAAGATCAAGGTAGCATCATAGATGTGCATTCCATGAAGTGAGAGATTAGTAGTGACTTGGTGACATCCAAGTTGGCACCTGTGTTAGACAGGGAGGTGCGCCATGTGGAGGGACTGTCACTGAGGTGTCATGGGAAGAAGCGGGCAAAAAGGAGAAACGTGAGCCCTTTTTTAAGCCCCACTAAAAAATGTTAGCACACGGAGAACTATTCCAGCTGGGCATTGGACCTCTCACCCACTTCGTGGAGGAGAACTAGCCTTTATGCAGAACTGGCTGCATGCCAGATACCTCTGCTGTTAGATCATGTCATCCTGCCCCCAACACTCCCAACGTCACCATCCCTCTCTCCATCCCCACAGTGGCTGTACATCGATGTCCAGGGCTTTGGAGAACTGAGATCCATTTCTCAGTGCTTCCCCCATCCTTATCTTTCCTCAGGCGGTACCTCTAGATCCCCTTTGCTACATGCCCTCAGTAGTTCCTGCTGGGAAATGGTACGCATGGAGGGATGCCCTGCCTAGTTTTTAATGTCAGGTTAACACTAGCTAGAGTCATTCGAGAAATGGGAACCTCAGTTGAGAAGATACACCCACCACATTGGCATGTGGGAAATGCCTGTGGGGCATTTTCTTGAGGAATGATTGACGAGGAAGGGTCCAGCCCACTGTGGTGGTGCCATCTATGGCTCAGTGGTCCTGGATGGTATAACAGAGCAGGCTGAACAAACCACCAAAGGGAAGCGGCAGGGAGCAAGCCAGTAAGCAGTGCTCCTCCATGGCCTCAACATCAGTTCTTGTCTCCAGGTTCCTGATTTGAGCTCTTGCTCTGACTTCCCTGGATGAGGAACTAGAGGATGTAAGTTTAAATAAACGCTTTTCTCCTGAAGTTGCTTTTGGTCATGGTGTTTTGTCATAGCGATACAAACCCTAGCTAAGACAGGGAACATCTACAGCGGTAGTTGGCAGAAGCATCGTGTAAGGCATTTTCTCAATTAGTGAGCAAGGGTTCTATAAGAAAGCAAGCTGAGCAAGCCAGGGAAAGCAAGCCAGTAAGGAGCATCCCTCCATGGCCTCTGCATCAGCTCCTGCTTCCTGACCTGTTTGAGTTCCAGCCCTGACTTCTTTTGGTGATGAACAGCAACGTGGAAGTAAAAGTTGAATAAATCCTTTCCTCCCTAACTTGCTACTTGGTCATGATGTTTGTGTGGGAATAGAAATTCTGACTAAGAAATGATGCATTCAGGAGACAGACGAATCTCTCAGTTAGTTCCAGGCCAGCCTGGTCTACAGCCAAGGCTACACACACACACACACACACACAAACCCTGTCTCAAACAAACAAATAAACAAACTATATTCTATGTGTATTGATGTTTTACATACATGCATGTGTGTGCACCACTCATGTGCCTGGTGTCTTCTGGGGCCAGAGAGGGCATCAGAACCTCAGGGACTGGAGTTACAGATGGTTATGAGCCACCATGTAGGTGCTGGGAATCAAACCTGGGTCCTCTAGAAGAGCAGCCAGTGCTCTTAACTGCCAATCAATCTCTCTAGTCCATCTTCATTTTGATATATTTTATTTAATCTAACATATTCAAAATATTTTAACATGCAGCCAATATAAAATGCCAGGGCTGGAGAGACGACTCTGTGGGTAAAGTTTTGACCCCAGAATGCACATAAAAATACACAAATACTTGATAAAAACATTAATGACAGTAACTTTTATGGGGTTTGTTGTGGTGGTGCACATGTGAAATTCCAGCAATGGTAAGATGGGAGTTGGAGCTCAGCAAGCCCATGGGAGATCACTGGCAAGCTAGCCTAGGCTAGTTCCAGGCCAAAGAGGGACCCTGTCTCTGAAAATAAGAAGCAGCTAAGAACCGACAGCTACAGCTGTGTTTTTTGATCTCCAAGTGCATGGGCACCTCCGCCACATACATAGGGCTGGAGAGGTGACTCAGCAGTTAAGAGTTCTTACTGCACAATGATCCCAGTGCCCACCTAACACACCGTTCACATCTGTAACCTCAGCTCCAAGAGGGAATGGAGACAGGATTGCTGGCCATTGCTGAATTCTAGCCTAGAAGAGAAAATCTGAGTCCCAGGTTCAGGGAGAGACTCTGTCTCAAAGGAAGAGGTGGTGAGAGCAAGAGAGTATTTGATACCCTTTTCTGTCACACAAGCACGCGCGCGCACACACGCACACATACAAACACACACCACTTGCTAATAAATTTTGGTTATTAACTTTCTGGGACATAGGGTCTGCATGAGCAGCAGCTTGTGTCGCACAGCTAACTATAGGAGAGTTAGTTAGGAGCGTCATGGGCATGGAGACACAAACAGAGTGGATGTGGGATCTGGGACAGGATGCCACTGACACACTCCAGCCAGGAAGAGGGGCAGAAAGGGTGGGGTGAGGGGCCCTGCCAAGCCAGAGGTCACTAGAGTTGCCTGATGTGTCAGAGAATATTATTACCTTTCCCTTTCCTTAGTCTGTCCTGTGTGGAGCATCTCAGACTGTGCCCAGAGTCCATTGGAATCAGGCCTTGCCTCCAGGGAGTCTCTCTCTGTTCTGAGTCCTGACACAAAGTTAAGTCCACACAGCTTAGGATATCTGCTAAGCTCAGGGTGAGGGGTCATAACACCCTCCTAAAGTGACCATGCCATGCTTCTCTGCTCTGCACACCACCCTCCCAGTATTGGAAATTGAACCCAGGACCTTGTATTGTGTGTTTACAAACAAGCACCTTACCACTAAGCCAGATTGCTAACCCTTAAAAAAAAAGAAAAAAGAAAAAAAATTAGGACAGGGTCTTAAGTTGCTCAGACTAGCCTTGAACTCTGAAGGCCTAAAATATTTTATTTTTGAGACAGGGTTTCTGTATAGTCTTGGCCTGGTCTGCCTTCCCAGTGCTGAGATTCAAGGTGTGTATCACCCACCATATCCACCTAGCCTCGAACTTTTGATCCTTTCTCCTGTGAGCACCACGATGCCCCACGGTCTTTGCTGTCTACTCTCTTTAACTCGCCTAAAAGCACGCAAGAAGTCTACACCCTCCTCGCAGTCTCATGCCTTCATCTCCTCTCAATTCAGGAGCTTTCACAAATGGCTAAACTAAACTGGCTGACCTTCCTCTGCCCCCAAGCAGGGCCACGGGAGGTCCCTGTTGCGCACATGCGACTGCCGCTCGCTACCACACGGGGGCGCGGTGGCAAGCCACATCCCCCTAATGCCACTCAGAGGCCAGTCCCCGGTTGGATGCTTGGCTTCCCGTCTTGTTCAGGCTGAGGTGGCCTCTCCAGACCGAAATCAAGCACAGCTCCTAAAGCTCTCCCCGTCACCTGCAGCTCACGGATCCCTGATATGTCCCTCCCGGGGGCTGGTCCTGTATACCCGGAAATGTAGGCACACGGTCCACACTTTTTTCCTGTTTTTCTGTCTTCAGACCCCTCCAGGACCTAACCAAGGTCTCGGAGTAGTCAGAAACCGACCTTCTCTCGAGGTCTTCAGAGCCCCCACTCCCCAATCCCGAGGCTCTTTATCTAGTCAAGGAGAGCGCACATCTGGCCCTCCCATCCACTGCAGGCCTATCTGAGCGTCCCCCACGGGAACTGAAACTCGGAAGTGAGGAGCACTTTGCGCTTCCACCGGGTGAGAAGGCGGAGCACAGCCCAGCACATTCCTATGGACCATCACCCATACTCAGGATTATGGTTTTCCCGGGCCCAGGAACTCCTGCATCCTGCTAGGATCTTGTCCTCCGCCTCCGGGCGGACGCTGGCACACAGCGGGCGCAAGGCTTGCACCGACCTGCAATGAAGGCGCAGCGCGAGGACATTTGGGATTGACTAACTTTGGGGCGCTAAGGTTTCAGGGAGATGTTTGAGAACAGTCAGCGCAAGACGGGGATTGGAGGGCTGGGAAAGGGTTTTCAGAAGGTTTGCACGAGAAAGGAAGAGGCCTGGCACTGCACGCGGAGAGACAGTTGGCGAGGCCAAAGGGGCGGAGCCAGCGGACGGGATTTGCGCCGCCGCCTGGGCAGCTTGCGCCCAGGAAGCGAGGTTGCCAGGACAACGCGTTCTGGGCGGGGCGACTTCGGGGTGGAGTCTGAGCTCAAGAGAGGGTAGAAGGGGCGTGGCCTCAAAGTCTGAGCCAAAAGCCAGGTTGTGATTGGTGAATACTTATCGCTCTGGGCGGGAACGGCGTGGCGGCTGGGGCTGGGCCTCAAAGAGGGCGTGGCCGTGCGGGGGCGGGTCCTGAGAGCTAGGGCTGGAGGCGGAGACGTGGTTGGCGGGTCCGCGTGCCCGGGGCGGGGTCGAGCCAGCGGGGGCGGAGCCGAGCGGCGGGGGCGGTGCTGGTGAGCGCGGGGCCTGGGGCCGAGGCGGCGCGCAGCGCTGACAGCTAGTCGGTCGCAGCCTCCGGCCCCCTCTGCACCGGCGCCGACCACGAGCCATGAGCCCCGGGCTGCTGCTGCTCGGCAGCGCCGTCCTGCTCGCCTTCGGCCTCTGCTGCACCTTCGTGCATCGCGCTCGCAGCCGCTATGAGCACATCCCCGGGCCGCCGCGGCCCAGGTGAGCGGGGGGTGGGGGCGGGGGCCTGGCTGGGGCTCTCGATCGCGGGGTCTGGGGACCGCGTCAGAGCCAGCGCCCAGGACGGGGGTCCAGCCTCGTCTTGTACGCACGGCCAGCCCGGAGACGCAGGCCCGGAGAGGGGCGCTAACTATTCTTAGTAACAAATTACTCACAGCCGCAGCAGCTGCTGGGCGCCCACCGCGCTTGGCTGGGCCGCACAAATGTGTCGGCAGCTACAGTCCTGTCAGGTAAGCGCTGCTGTTACCCCATCGTTCAGACCTGCAGACTGAGGCGCACGCGGGGAAGTCACCTGCCAAGGTCACACAGTTGGTAAGCCTAGATTTAAACCCAGGTTAGGCTGCTTTCGAAGTGGACGCTGCTAACTTTAGGACTTGGACAGGGCCAACCTGTCCAAATACTGAACACTGTACTCCCGTCACGTTTTTCTGTTTCTGTGTTTCTGTCCTGGGACATTCCATTTGTCCTCAGTATTTCCATTCCGTTTTTGGCCACTTTACCAATGGCTCCCATCAAAAGCTTACCTTTCTTTTCCTTTTCTTTCTTATTCCTTTTCTCACCCCCCCCCCTTTTTTTTTGGAGACAAGGTTTCTCTTCAAAACCCTGGATGTTCTGGAACTCACTATAGACCAGGCTGACCTCAAAACTCACAGAGAGATCTGCCTGTCTCTGCCTCCTGAGTGCTGGGATTAAAGGCCTGTGCCACTATACCTGGCAAGAGCTTTTTGAAGCTTAGAGTAGATGTGTAATGAAAGTGTCCCAAGGGCTTCCCATCACTTCAGAGTTGAAAAATCCCGTTTCACATGAACCATACCACACAGCTAGCAAGCTACTACTAAGTTCACAGGCAACTTAGTACCTGTCCCCTCTTGCCCCCTTTGCATACTACGGTTGCCCTAAGCCTGCCTGTCCCCTACATCTCTCCATTGGCTCTCCCCATTCACCTTCTCTGGCCTGTGAGTGGTATTTTCTTGTTCTCATATCAAACAGGCTGTCCCAATCCCTCTATGTGAAGCCTGCCCAGCCCCGGTAATTTTAAGGCTACCCCTGGAGTCACCTTTTTTCCCACCTGTTGATTGCCCCATGCTAAAATGTGAGCCCAAATAGGGCAGAGATGTTGGGTTTGCTTGTGTCATACCTCCAGGGCCTGGCATGTTGCACTTAATTGCTCAATAAATAAATATCTGTTGAATGAATAAATAAATAAGCAAAGGTATTAGACACATTTCTTAAAGACCTCTGGATATGAACATTCTGGAAGGTACCATCTCCAGTACAGCAGCCTGAATTCCTGTTTGTGGACCCGAGTGACCCCTGTGGCTGGAGACATGGGGAGGCCACTCTTCTCTCCCTTGTGTCTCTGCCCTCCTTTTGACCTTGGGGGTCTCCCTTGGACACCCCCCCCCTTGCCTTGTTTAGCACTTACAACTTTCACTCCTCCTAAACAGGCCTTCTCCAGGACTGCATGGCTTGGCTTAAGGCTATGCTAACTCCTTAGGGAGGGGGCCCTTCTGTTGGACCTATAGCCCCTTAAGTCACCGTGCCACCTCTTGTTAAGTGTTTGTCTCAGTCACTGTGGTAGCCTTGATGTCTCTCCCAGCAGAATCTGGCACATGCACAAATTCCAAGTTGGATGGTGGAATTTCTAGGTTCTGTCTCCAAGCCATCCATCCACAGTTTAGAAGTGAGCAAGCATCTATTGTTCTGACAATGTCTTCTAAACCTATGGGCTTTGGACCTTTCAGACCTGATTGGAGAAGGCAGGGCTGCTCACTTTCTCTGAAAGGAAGGAAGGAAGGAAGAATAAAAAGACGAAAGAAAAGGATATAATGTGCATACTTTTAAAATCTACCCTTTGAAAGTGTTTAGCTGAGCTACAGAGTTGCATAACCATCAGCAGTAATTCTAGAACGTTTCTTTCACCCCCAAGAAGAAATCCTGTATCCATTGTCAAGAACGCCCTGTCTGCCTGCCCAGGCATCCCTAGCACTGGTCTGCATCTGTCTCCATGGGTGGCCTGTACTAGATACTTCATATGAATGGAGGCTTACAACCTGGAGCCCTTTGTGTCTGCCTTCTTTCACTTAGGACAATGTTTTAAGGGCCATCTGTCTTAGTTTGCTTCTACTGTTGCTATAATAAAACACCATGACCAAAGGGAATTTGGGGAGAAAGGGGTTTACTTCACTTTGCAGGCTACAGTTCATCATCTGGGGAAATCAAGGCAGGAACTTGGAAACAGGGACCTGGAAATGGGAACTGATGCAGAGGCCATGGAGGGTGCTGCTATCTGGCTTGCTCCCCATGGCCCACTCAGCCTGCTTTCTTATACAACCCAGAACCACCTGCGTAGGGATGGCACTGCCCACAGTGGGATGGGTCCTCCTGTATCAATTACTAATCAGGACTGCCTATAGGCCACTTTGTTGGAAGCATTTTCTCAATTGAGGTTCCTTCTTCTCAGAGGACCCTAGCTTGTGTTAGGTTGACAAAAACCAGACAAAAACAACCCTGAGTCTGTCTGTCCTGTGTTGTCATTCTCTCCATCTCTTACACCAGAGTCTGCCTGTGACTTCCAGGTGTGTTGAACAGTGTGAGGAGGCTCAGGTTCCTTAGTAGGTGAACTGAACAATACATAAATCCAGAGATTTGGATTTAAACTGGATTGGTGGTTAAATATAAAATGACTAAAGGAAAGTTCTGGAACATCTTCTAGCACAAATGAGAGGCCCTGGCGTTCAAAGCCCGGACTCATAAAACTGTGGTTGGTAGGAAGCCTATGTAACAGCATCAGTTCCTTCAGTGCTCTAGGGCTGTGCCAGCTTGCGAGCAAGGAGCCCTTTGCCTGCAAGGGGCAGCTGCTGCACCCCACCCTGGCCTCCATCCTCCTTCTCTGCAGGAGGCCCTCCCCCAATATGCCTTCTCTGCTTTAAGTTCAGCATCCTATTGCGTTGATCCATGCAATAGCTGAAGACTCAAGCCCCACATTCTGATCCTACACAAACACTTTCTGCTTCTTTATTCCTCTGTCTCTGCCGTAAACTTCATCAGCCCCTGCCCTCTTGGTCCTGTGCAGCATCAGCCCCTGCCCTCCTGGTCCTGTACAGCATCATCCCCTGCCCTTTTGGTCCTGTGCAGCATCAGTCCCTGCCCCCCTGGTCCTGTGCAGCATCAGCCCCTGCCCTCTTGGTCCTGTGCAGCATCAGCCCCTGCCCTCTTGGTCCTGTGCAGCATCAGCCCCTGCCCTCTTGGTCCTGTGCAGCATCAGCCCCTGCCCTCCTGGTCCTGTGCAGCATCAGTCCTTGCTTGCCTGGTACTAAGCAGCTTTAGCCCCTGTTCATCTAGTACTGTGTCACGAAGTACTATTGATGACGAAGAGTCTTCTTTAACCTTGTTTTAAAGTTGATTTTGGGATAGATATCTTTTTTGTTTGTTTGTTTGTTTGTTTTTTGTTTGTTGTTTTCTTGAGACAGGGTTTCTCTGTATAGCCCTGGCTGTCCTGGAACTCACTCTGTAGACCAGGCTGTCCTCGAACTCAGAAATCCGCCTGCCTCTGCCTCCCAAGTGCTGGGATTAAAGGTGTGCGCCACCACTGCCCGGCTTGGGCTAGATACCTTGACACTGTCTTCCAGGTGATCTGATAGAGGCATCGTTAGCTTTTTCTTCTGACTCAGATTGCTGGTTCATCGGCTGTCTAGGATGGGGACTGTTGTTCTACAAAGCGCAGACAGGGCTTGGCCGCAGGAGAGCCCCACTCCCGGTCCTGGTCTACACCATCATCCAGTGGACTTGAAGTTCCCAGCTGAGCATTTGGTACCTCTGACACAAGACACGCACGTGGTTCTCATCTGTGGAAACCTGTGGTGAATAGCCTGCTTCTCAACCACTGTGGGGACGTCTCTCTTGTGGCCTTGCAGTGGGCTATCTAGATGGTCTCTGTGCATTTATGATCCAAGTCCCTAGAATCTTTGGACTCCCAGCTGGCCAGTCACTCTTATGGGAAAGTGGATGTTCTGGGAAGTGCTGCCCTGCTTGCTGCCCTGCCATATGCAATCTATCACTAGGGCTATGACAAGTGGCTTCTGTGGGGGGGTGGGGGGAGGGGACTTCCAGTGTTCTCCTTCACAGTTTTACCTTCCTGTATCCAGGGCCAGGTCTTCCCGCTTGTTTTCTCCCTTGTGCCCCCTGCTGGAGACAGGGGGAACTTCCCTTAGTTCCCTTCTTCCTCTGGCCTTCCTAGTTTGCAGTTGACCCAGGTGTAGACCTTGGAGGGGAAGGAGGACCCAGCGTCAGAGAGGTGACTCAGCTGAGACCATCCACCCCGGTTTGTATAGTCTTAGGATGATGAACATATGATTCTGGAAATACGGCCCATAGCATGTGGTGCCTGCCGCTTACCTTCCTCCAAGGCCCCTCCCGCGGAGTGACCTCAGTTGCCCTCCACTTCCTGCTCCAGTACATTCACCCACCCCCTCTCCAGGCGGCAGCAGAGCCTTCTCTCAGCCCCGCGCCTCCCCCTCCAATCGCATGCTCAGCTTTTATTCTCGCCTCCCACTCCCCCCAGCAAATAGAGCAACCGGGGAGAAACTCCTGCCCTGGCTTCCGCTGCCACAGCTGCCCACCCCTGCCCCACAGCCCACCGGCACCTCCCAGCTTCTCTTGCTGGTGGTCACTGATGCCTTGACCAAGGAGTCTGTCCCCCTGGCTCAGAGACCCTGCCCCAGCAGCACCTCCCTCCTCTATACCACCAGTTTTCTTCTGTGCCTGCCCCATCTGTATAACACACACACACACACACACACACACACACACACACACACACACACCATTCTCCATCTTGGAAAGCCTGTCTCTCTACCCTCTCTTCACCCCCAGCTTTTGCCCCCACAGCAAGCCCTCTGCAGACCCTGCCATGGCCTCCAGCCTCTCCCACCAGGGCTTGAACTCACTCCCATTCATCTTTGGCCGCTGCTTCTCTACCCTAGGTGCCCCAGGTGCCCCTCACCCTAACACCCACCCCTGGCCCATAGACTGGGTCATCTCCTTGGCTCACCTGACTCTGCTGCCTCCTACCGAGCAACGTGAACTCATGCTCCTAGTTACTCTGCCTTTGCTTTGTGGCCTTGTCATGATGTTCCAGCCCTTGGGTCCCCTTTTTCTGTTTCCCTGCGTTCCTGTGGCTTCGTCTGGATACTGGCTGGCCGGAACATGGCACCTTCCTGTGAGCTCTCAGTCCTGAGTTTAGCATAGTGCATTCTCTGGACTCCAGATGTTGTCTCTGCTTCCCATCCTATAAGGCAGTGGTTTTCAACCATCCTAACACTGAGACCCTTAACACAGTTACTTGTGTTGTGAGAACCTGCTGCTGCTTCATAACTCTAATTTTGCTCCTGTTATGAATCTTGTTTGTTTTAAGATCCCATCTCTGTGTAGCCTTGGCTGTCCTGGAACTTACTCTGTAGACCAGGCTGGCCTCCAACTCAGAGATCCATCTGCTTTTGCCTCCCAAGTACTAGGATTAAAGCCATATGCCACCACCGCCCAGCTCTGGTATGAATCTTAGTGTAAATATCTGATTTGCAACCCTCCTGAGAGTGGCGACCCACAGGTTGAGAACCACTGCTACAAGCCCTTCTTTTTGGCTGGCACAACTCAAGTGGGTCCAAAGCCATGCTTCTGGCTTTATTTACCTGCCTCAGGTTGTTGGTCCTGCAACAAGAGAGTAGCTGGTGGGATCAGGTCACCCCAGGTTGTCAAATATTGATAGAGAAAGAAGTTAAGCCAAAAATTGAGGAATCTCCGGGGAACAGAGGCACAGTTTACCTTGAAACTCTTGGTGTTTGTGTGGAGCATGTGTCCCGCAGCTGTCCCACAGTTTGAGGAAGCAAGGTCATTGATGGGCTCATTCTTCAGGCAGAACCAGAGAAGGTCTACGTCCTGAACCCTCCAGCAGATGCACAGCTGTCCAGCGTGGCTCTGTCTGTATCCATGCCACCTTGCCTGGCTGTTGCTCTTTCTGTCTCGTCCTCACTGGCTGCCACTGCCTCTGACTTCTCTCTGCACCTTGACCTGCCTTTATTTCTAGTGTATAAAAAGGACCCAGTTAGGACCAAGTCAGATCCTCTCTGTGCTTTGCTTAAAACCTTCCAGTGACCCACACCTCACTGAGGTCAGCGTGCACAGTGCCTTCCAGCGTCCACACTCCCACCTTGGTGACCCCGCCTTGTGCCGCTCTCTCTTCTGGGACTCTGCTTCATCGTGTACAGACTCCTGCTGCCCACGGACATGTCTCAGGGCCACTGTACCTGCTCTTCCCATAGTCAGAATGTTCTTTCTGGTGTCCAGAGATGTCCAGAATGTCATATGTGGTAGCCAAATCTCTCACAGCTGTGTGTCTAGCTTACAAGCCACCACCCTTCTCTCTCTCTCTCTCTCTCTCTCTCTCTCTGTGTGTGTGTGTGTGTGTGTGTGTGTGTAGTGTATAGTGTATACTTGTGGATGTGTGTAGAGGCCAGAGATATGAGTTCTTCTTCAACACTGTATGCCTTACTTCTTGAGACATCTTCTCTAACTAAATCCACAGCTCACCAGTTTGGTCACGCCAGCAGCCCGTGAGCTCCACCTCCTCAGTATGGGGGATTACAAGGCAATCTGCCACACCTTTTTTTTTTTCTTTTTCTTTTTAACACTGGTGCTTGGAATTAAAACTCAGGTCCTCAAGTTTGCATGGCGATTTCTTTAACAACTGAGTTATCTCTCAGCCCTCAGTGAGCCTATGAAGGGGTGCTCTTTATCTGTATTAAATGTTGCCCCCAATACCTGTCCCTGTTACTCTACCACTCCATCACCATCCCATCTCAAATCTCTAGCCCAGGTTGGCTCCAAACTTTATGTAGCTGAGGATGGCCTGATTCCCATCCTCCAGCTTCCACCACGCTGGATTACACCAAGTCCTGGGATTACAAATGCGCGCACCGCCACACCGCAGGGCTCCTCGAATGTTAGGCAATCAGTCTACCAATGGAGTCACATCCTAGCCTGTTGTTTTCCATACCACCAGACTCTATGGCATCTTATTGCCTTGCCTACTTTGGGTCTGTCCCTGGGTTCTGTGACTTAGAACAAATATTCCAATTGTAATTTCACTGAAACCTTGTTCAAAAGGCCGAAAAGCAAAGGGGATAAAATGATACGCATGCCCACTCGGAGCGTGCATCAGGGTGATGGTGAGCAGGTGTGCTTGTGATCTGGTGTTCATGCTGAAGATTGCATGTTCTGTCCCCTGTCCCCTGATGAGATGCTGTGGGGTTCTCCCTGCTGTCTGCTGTACACTCCAGGCAAATGGTTTCACTACTCCGACTCTGTCAGACCTGTAAATATTGATGATAATGGTGATTGCGGTGTGCAATCTGACCATGTGACTTTGGGGATCAAGGATATGACACAGCATGGGACTTGGCACATGGCAAATGTCACATGCATATTGGAAGCCACTGAGTCTCTCCTTCGTGCCAGCCATCGACCTCTGACCAAAGGGACTAAAGTAAGACTGCTTTCTAAGGAAGCCTTTGGTACCATTGGGCCAGGCTTTGCACCATCGGCACCTTGGGCCTGGTGCCCTCAAGCCAGCACCATGCCCCTCCCTCAGCCTCCGTTCCCAAGACCACCTCTCCTGGTCCTGAGGGGAGGAGTACCCTCGAGGGTGACCACTACCAGGCCTGATGTCTCCCTTTTCTCTAGCTTCCTTCTTGGACATCTCCCCTACTTTTGGAAAAAGGACGAAGATTGTGGCCGTGTGCTCCAAGATGTGTTTCTGGATTGGTGAGCCCCAATTTGTCTCTTGTTGTTTTTACTCTGGGTCTCTCAGCAGGATCCCCACTTTGTCTAAGCCCCTCCTGCAGAAACTCTCAGTCTGCCTACCCTGCCCCAAGGCACTCCCGTGCCTCCTTCCAGGTCACCCCACCTTACCCAGGTCGCTCCTACCTTGGCAGGTCCCCTGAGCATAGAGGCAGATAGGCTTTATGTAACCAAGAGTCTCTGCTGACCACCAAGATGCCTTAGAACAGCTGTTAGAATCTCTGGGCCTCAGTTCCCTCTTCCACACGATGGCTTGGAGCCCAGGTGACAGTTACTGTTGGGGCTGTTATTTTCTGTCTTTCAAAAACACTTCCAAACGCTTTTGTGGGCAGAGGACGGTATTTCAATTCTTGTTTAATGGATGTGGAAAATGAGTTTAAGGGGGTCCGACTTAACAATGAGTTAACAACAGAGAAGAGACCCCCCATCTCCACCCCAGCCCAGCCCTAATGACTGGTGCTGAGTGTCTCTTAGAATGGGTTGTTTCTGCTACTCCTCCCGACAGTGGGGTTCCACCGAGCCAGGAATGATGGGATAACTGCTTGGGGGAACTGACAGTCACTTCTGTCCCCAGGGCTAAGAAGTATGGTCCTGTTGTAAGAGTCAATGTCTTCTACAAGACCTCAGTCATTGTCACGAGTCCGGAGTCAGTCAAGGTAGGAGGTGCCATGTCTGGTGCCATGTCTTCCTTTCCCTGGTTGGTGGGTGACACTGGGCCCTTCCAGGCAGCCTCCTTTGCATCCTCTCCGCTGATCTGTGGCAGGCTTCTTTGGATGCTCCAGCCACTACAGCTGCTGTCAATCTTCCTAGAGGTAGGGCTTTAGTGCCCTCCTGATACAAGGAGTGTGGGTCTTATTTGTATCATGAACAGGTACCCACTATCTACAGGAATGGACTCAAATCTGAGCACTGACCAGGGCCGAGTGACTTCATTATTTTGTGCCTCAGTTTCTTTATCTGTAAAGTAGGAGTGACGGCCTCTTACACGCTTAAGCATGGGGCTGAATTGATGTGTGCAAGCCTTCTAGGCCATGCCTGACAACATCTCAGTTGGTGGTGCTGATCCCACAGTGGACTTGTGGGTGTGGCTCTGTGCATGCAGGGTGGCCTGGAGACAGAGGTGAGGAAGGGGGTGGGGAAATCTCTATGAATTCAAAGACAGCCTGGCCTACATAGTGATTTCCAGGTCAGTCCAAGCTACAGAGTGAGACTCTGTCTCAAAAAAAAAAGATTTTTTTGGGTTATTGTTTACTTCTTTAAAGAGTACCAGACTTCAGCTTGACAAGTGACTTGCTTGCAGACGAGTCTGGTCTTTTCCAGCCTCTCTTGAAGGTCTGTAGTGTAGGCTAGAACAGGCTTGACTCCAGGCTGGGCCAGCCCCTCCAAAAGGGAATTGCTACCCGCAGCCTCTCCTGAGGAATTGTGTCTGAGGCTGGTGTGTTCTGGCAAGGACAACGTCAACCACCTGTGGTGTGTCTGAACCCTGAGAACCTCAAAGCTGACGGCTGCTCATTCATTCTGCTAGCTCAGATCATGCAGTGTCACCGTGTATGCATACACACACAGCATGTTCATGCAGTGCTCAGGACTCGTGTAGAGGGACTCTTTCTACATATAGCTCTCTTCCAGGATGCTGGCCTGAAACTGCCAGCCTCCCGCAGCCTAGCCGGAGCCTGACGTCTTTCTGCCCCACTTAGCATGGCTGCTGGGCTATATCTGGGTCTCCATTATTGTCTTTGTCCTGGAATTGACTGGGCAGAATCTAGAGTAGCCCTTTGTCACCGTGCTCTCCTCCACCTTGCTCTTCTGTCTTTTCAGTACACATTTGCACGTGTCTCGTCCAAGCATCTGACACCACTTCCATTTGCCCAGTTTTGTGGTTGTCTGCAGCAGAATAAGTCCTTAGCTGTTACCGCCTCTGGTGTGGCATCAGCAGAGGTGACCAGAGGAAGGGGCTCATGGTATCTCTCTCTTACCCCCTAAACTCAGCTCAGTGGTCAATCATGGATTCCCAGCCTCTAGCACGGCAGGTTGTGGGAGATAAGCTGGTGGTGGCAGCTCAGTGAGGGACTCTGGAATCTGGTGTTCTCCCCTTGTACCTGGCCTCAGATTTCCTGGTTCAAATCCTGGGTTCACCACAAACATTACCTTGCTTCTATTTTTGTTTTTTTTTGTTTTTTTTTTTTTTGTTTTTTTTGGCACAGAGTCTAACATAGCCCAGGCTGGCCTCAAACTCACTATGTAGCCAAGGACAGCCCTGAACTTCTGATCTTCCCATCTCCATCTCCAGTGCTGGCATTATTGCTATCTACCACCATGCCCATTCTATGCAGCTCTGGGGACGGAGCCTGTGGCTCTGTGTTTACTGGACAAACACTCTACACACTCAGGGGCGTCTCAGACCTCTTGTGCCAGTTCTAAATCTCTGTTTTTCCATCTGTGTATTAAGAAGCATATAGACCAGCAAGCGCATCTGAGGGTTGATGAGGCAGGGAGTAAACTGCAGGCTGTTGATGTGCCCTTGGCACTTATTGAGCACTTGCTGTGTACCAGGCACCATTTTCAGCTCTCTTGCTGCAGAAGTGACTGACTCCTCACTACAACCTGGAACGGGCAGGCACCCTTTAACCATCATCATTGTATAAGGAGCACCAGGGCCAGAGAAGGAAGCTCATCCAGGGTCATGAAGTCAGCAGATATGGAGCAGGCTGCTGAGCCCAGCCCAAGCCATTCTCTACTGAGCTAGACTGTCTCAGGGATGTATTGGGTACCATCCATATTGATGTTGATATAGCTTTTGAGAGGCAAGATGGCCCTTCCTCCTAAGGGTCTCTCCTGTGTTTCAAAGGCTTTGAAGCAGTGTGGGCCACTTTCACTTTGGAAAGCTTTGGAATGTATGGTGTATGGTCCCGTGCCCACTCCAGCTGTGTGCTCATAGGACAGTCCCTCGGCACCTCTGCACCCTTTTCCACATCCCTCTACAGCTGCTCTTGCTTAAAGACAGGCCTCCTGGTATGTGGCCAAGAGTCCACTTGGCCATATATCTGCTATGTTCCTTGGGGGTCGGGGCTTGGTGCTGGTACTTGTGTGCTGAGTGCGGCCTCTCATGGATTGTGTTGTTTGGGGATATTTAGAAGTTCCTGATGTCCACCAAGTACAACAAGGACTCCAAGATGTACCGCGCGCTTCAGACTGTGTTTGGGGAGAGGTAAGGACCAGAGGAAGGAGGACTCCACTGGGAACAGGACACGTGATGGCTGCCCTGTGCATGGTGATCCCACTCTCGGGATTGGAAATCTTTCCCCTCTGGAGGCAGATGGGGTGGGGGGGGCATTGTTGATGCTGGGACATAGGCTCACCCTGCTTTTATTATTTTGATATATATAAAAAAGGCAGGTTTAGGATGCACACGATGTTTTAAAATGCATGTCACACTTCCTCTTTATCCTGCTAAACAGACAGTGTCATACTCACTGTCTTACCCACACTATGGTCTGGCTACATCCACCCCATGAGTCTGGCTACATCTGGCAATATCACACCACTGAGTCCCAGAGCCTTTCTTCAACCCTGAGGTGACCCTGTGCCCACTGAGCAGTCCCTCCTGCTTCCCACCTTCTCTCTGGCACCCGGTTTCTGTCTCTTGCAGACTGTTTGGCCAGGGCTTGGTGTCTGAATGTGACTATGGGCGCTGGTACAAGCAGAGGAAAGTCATGGACTTGGCCTTCAGCCGCAGGTGAGCGTGTGGGATGGGACTGGCCCCGCTGGCCGGGGTAGTGCTGGCTGGAGAGGGCTTGTTGGTGGGGAGGCCTCATTCAGGGGCCTTACCCAGCTGAAGGGAAATTTGGGGATATCAGAGGTCAGGAGGGAGAGTTGAGGGAGGCCCCTATATGGCTGGCTTGGGAACATTGAGGGCTGCATGATCCCAGTGGCCAGAGGTGGGGACAGGAATGGAGCCCCTGCTAAACAAAGCTGCCCCACTCAGACTCTGGGTCTCTTATTTTATCCATTTCATTTTTAAATTCTTGACGGTGCCTTATTTTTCTAAATAACCCTTCTATTGAGTTATACATCACATTCCACATACTTTACTCACTTAAAATGTACCATTCAGTAGACTTTTTGGTCATCATAGATCTGAGCCACCATTATCCCTTAGTTCTTATCACATTAACTTTGTCTGGATTCTGAACATTTCATATACATGGACTAACAGTACATGGTCCTACACATCTGGCTCCTCTTACCAAGACTGATGGTGATAGCCTGTGCTAATTTCCTTTTCATTGTTGAGTAATATTCTGCCACATGGCTACTACTGTATGTTGTTTATTTAGTTAGTAGGTATTGGGTTGTCTCCACTTTGGAGCTATGAAGAACAGTTGCACCAGGACACATTGACACATGGGGTTTTGTGTGAGCACGTGCCTTTGTTTCCCTTGGGCATAAATACCATTTGTAGTCATACTGAGTCTGTGTCCAACATTCTGAGGGAGGTAATGTTTTACTTAGATATCATCTCAAATTTACAGAAAAAAGTCATTTACTCATGTTGACTTATTGCTTCTAGAACTATATTTGATTTATAAGTTTGTCCTCTGTGTGTATCCATGTTTATTGTGCTGGTTATGATACATGTCTATAACTCCAGCACCTAGGAGACTGAGACAGGAGGACGACAAGTTCTAGGTTAGCCTGAGCTACACAGTGAGAGAGACCCTGTCTCAAACAAGCGAACTGCATTCATATATATGTGCATATGTGGATTGTTTTGGTTTTGTTCATTTGCTTTCTGAGATAGAGTCTCACTATGTAGCTCTGGCTGTCTTGGAACTCATTATGTAGACCAGGATGGCTTCAAACTCACAATGATCTGCCTGCCTCTGCCTCCCAAGTGCCAGCTGGCATAGGGTCCTGCAGCCTGGGCTTGTGTGTAGTCTCCTGGTGACAGGGCCTGGGTCCGCCTTCTTGTAGAAACAGAGTGACAGACACCCATCCTCCTTCAAGAATCATCCCACAGTGCGTCCTGATAGTCTGACATACAGACGGCCATGCTAACTTTGTCTAGAAGTCAGGGCAAAGGGTTAATCAGGGGTTTTAGCTGTAAGGTCTCTCTAGAATGAGTAATCTGTGGGTCCTGTGTGAACGTTTCCTTCTGAGCCATCCCTGTAGCCTCTCCTAGAACCCCCATCTTCTTTCTTCAATGTATTTTTTTTTCTCTGTCCTGGATGGATGTCAATAAAACTCAGACCTATCCTACCCTACTGCTTGGTGGCCTTGAGTGGCTGTCAACTGAAAGATGGAGGCCAGCCCCTCACCCCTAGTCTGCACTTGCCTTACCAGTTGCTGGTCCCCAGCACCTGCAGCCACCATGGTCTTTTTTTTTTATATTTATTTATTTATTATATGTAAATACACTGTAGCTGTCCTCAGACACTCCAGAAGAGGGAGTCAGATCTTGTTATGGATGGTTGTGAGCCACCATGTGGTTGCTGGGATTTGAACTCCTGACCTTTGGAAGAGCAGTCGGGTGCTCTTACCCACTGAGCCATCTCACCAGCCCTCCCACCATGGTCTTTTTTACAGTGTGCTTTCTCTAGGAAATTCCCACTGCCTGTTTGATACCAGGCTTAGGTAGCCCCTCCAGGGCTGAGCTCACACCCAGGCAGTGCTGTCTCTGCTGGAGTGAGGATGACAGGATCACAGTGGAAACTGAGAGCCAGCCGAGGCCCACGGCTGCTGCCCTCACTTCTGAGGGGAACATAGATCCCAACCAGATGGTTCTAACCACAGGGTCCTGATGTGAGGATCAGGCCAGTAGGGTGGCTCATCTAGTAGAGATTCTTGCCACCAAGCTTGCCGGGTACACCCACACACCCGTATGCATGTGCGCATGCACTATGTGTACCTGCCTAACCCATGAGCAAAACAGTCCATTGCTCTGAGACACACAGCACAAGGTGTGGCGTCTTGGCCCTCTCAGGTGGCAGTTCAGAGGCTGGACATTCATTTGCATTTGTGGGAGCTCTTACCAGATATCAAGGTGCTACCTTAGAGATACGATTGCATTGTGAACACCTGCATTATCAAGCTGTAGGGACGAGACTTTGGACAGGGCAGGCATTTCCAGGCTGAGTGAGTCCTAAGTCACCAGTGAGGGACAAATAGGAAGTGCTGGTGGGTCGGTCTCCAGCCACTGTCCCCACACAGTGTCACTTACGTTTTAAACAGAACTGGGAAGTGCACTCCCACTTTCTATGTTTCTAGATTTTACTTTAACTGTAAGGGCTTGGTCTATTTTTTTTTTCCCCATGAAAGACTAGAGTATTGGAGGCAGCAAGATGGCTCAGTGAGTAAAGGCACTTACTGTCAGGCCTGGCGACTCGAGTCTGATTTCTGGGAGCCACTCGGTGGGATGAGATAACCAGTTCCCACAGGTTGTCCCCTCTGACTGCCATGAGTGCACCTATGTGCACATATGCATGTGCAGTGCGTGTGAGCACACACACACACACACACACACACACACACACACACACACAGTAAATAGATATATGCTTAGAAGACCACAGGGCCGAGACCGCACTGTATCTTCCTCCCTTCAGCACGATTTTCCAAGTAACTCAGTATTGGCCAGCCACACACTGCCCAGATAGTCCACCCAACTGTGATTGCTAAAAACAAGCAAAACAAGAACAACACAAGCCAACCGCTCACTGCCTCCCTGCAGACGGTGTGAGCAGATGAAGAGAACACCAGGCACTAGGATCTTGCATTAGCGCTTGAGAGACTGTCCTAAGGACCATCTGGAAGCTGGGCAGATGTCCCAGTGGTAATGGGAGGGAGGACGGGGAGGAACCTGTAAGCAGCAGCAGCAGCAGCAGCAGCAGCAGCAGCAGCAGCAGCAGTAGCAGCAGCAGCAGCAGTAGCAGTAGCAGCAGCAGTAGCAGCAGCAGCAGCAGTAGCAGCAGCAGCAGCAGTAGCAGCAGCAGCAGCAGTAGCAGCAGCAGCAGCAGTAGCAGTAGCAGCAGCAGCAGCAGTAGCAGTAGCAGCAGCAGTAGCAGCAGCAGCAGCAGCAGCAGTAGCAGCAGCAGCAGCAGCAGCAGTAGCAGCAGCAGTAGCAGCAGCAGCAGCAGCAGCAGTAGCAGCAGCAGTAGCAGCAGCAGTAGCAGCAGTAGTAGCAGCAGCAGCAGCAGCAGCAGCAGTAGCAGTAGCAGCAGCAGTAGCAGCAGTAGCAGTAGCAGCAGCAGTAGCAGCAGCAGCAGCAGTAGCAGCAGCAGCAGCAGTAGCAGTAGCAGCAGGAGCAGCAGCAGCAGTAGCAGCAGGAGTAGCAGCAGCAGTAGCAGCAGCAGCAGCAGCAGTAGCAGCAGCAGCAGCAGTAGCAGCAGCAGCAGCAGCAGCCACAGGTGGCAGGGAGGGATCAGCAGGGGGCAGAGCCTGCCCCTCCCTTCCCTAGGCAGTGGGAGGAGGGTTTTTACCTCCCTAAGAGCAACAGTTGCTTCCGAGGCTTTGAGGTTGTTGAGGAGAGGTGCAGAGAGCAGCTATAGGGTAAAAGGCTTCGCTGGCCTCATCCAGGGAAGACTCAGTAAACCCTCGGGGAGCATCAGTGAGGCCTCAGAGCAGTAGAGGACTGTGAATTGCCCATCTTCTCTCCCAATTTAAAAAATGTTGTTTCTCTTTCATACTTCCTCGTTGATGTTTTAAAAGCTCCCTATTTGAAGATAATTCCAAATTTCCAGATAAATTTCAAAGTGAAGGATGTAGGTCAGAGGGGGCTGGCCAGGTGGCTCAGTGGTTAAGAGCAGCACTTGCTGCTCTTGCAGAGGGCCTGCCCGCCCCGCCCCCATCTCTCTACATGTGCACTCACGTGCACGTATGCATGTGCACACTCAAGTACCAACATGATGGCTCACAACTGTTTAACTCCAGGGTCCAGGGGATCTGAAGCCTTCTTCTGGTGTCCACCGGCACCTGGCATGTGTGTGGCACACTTACATACATGCAGACAAAACACCCGTACACATAAAATAAAAATACACAAATCTTAGCAGGGCAAAAATCACCCATGTCCCCTTTTCTCAGATTATAATTCAACACTTTTAATTATAAACATCATTTTCTCTCCGTGAAAACTTGGAAATATGTAATGGAAAATGTGCCATTCTCCCTTCCTGCCTCCCATGGCTGCTGGTTTTGAGTTTGGAGTGTATGTATCCTTTCATTTACCTCTCTAAATTCTGTGCCTGGGAGATGTCCCAGGGCAGAGAACACAGTGGTTCTGGGAGCTGAGTTGTGTATGGTGTCTGGGGTCTCAATTCCATTTAGAGTGGAATTAGACCTTTTCATTAGACTCAGGCACTGTGCCTGCTCATGACCAGGAGTGAGATGGGAAAACCAGAGACTTCAAATGGTAGCCAGGCTTGGACAGGTAAGGGAAGCAGACAGTGCAGACAGAGGGGCAGGACGGGTCCCACGGAGCTGTCTCTAGGACTGTAGGGCACTCCAGAATTTCAGTGTTGTCACGTTCCTTTGAACGTGACAGAGGATGGCAGAGGCAGAGACTGTGAAACCATTAAGGCAGGGGTGCATTGGGGGCAATGGGGCAGTGTCCATTCGGGACTGGGTTCAGTTGCTCTGGCTCCAGGCCCAGTCTGGGAGTTGGTTTGGGAGGCTGGCAGAACCCACCTGCCTCACTGAGGCAGATGGAGGGGCAGGATGGTGAGCCGTGGGATGCGTCCCCAGCTCCTTGGTCAGCCTGATGGAGACGTTCAACGAGAAGGCGGAGCAGCTGGTGGAAATCCTAGAAGCTAAGGCAGATGGACAGACACCCGTGTCCATGCAGGACATGCTGACCTGTGCCACCATCGACATCCTGGCCAAGGTGATGGGTGGTGCTGGCTGGTGGGGGCAGGGGTGGGGAGGCTGGGGCACAGGGCTTGGGGGGCGTCTTCTCTTTTCCTCCTCCTGTAGCTCACCCGCTATTCTGGGCTCTGTGTAGTCTCCATACGCTTCATCTCCTTGGCTATTAAAAGTGACCTAGTTTGAGATTGGGGTTCTGACTCTGGCCCCAGAAATGCACCTTTGGTGGTATTGGGACTGGCTTCAGCTGGTCAAGGCAACTGTGGATGTTCTCTGAGGCCTGCCTGGCTCCATTCTCCTCTACACCCCTGTGTGATAGGGCTGGGCTGGTCACAGTGGACTTGGTAATGAGGTAGCACAAAGCCCATGTGGAGGCAGCCAGTAGAGTCATGGACGGTGCCCTGGCATGTGGATGTGCACCCCAGGGAAGGCTGCAGCTCAGGGAGAAACAGCACTGGGCCAGGGAGGAGGCAGAAGCTCAGGATGCTCTGGACTCCTCGTGGGTCACCGTGAGACATGCATGACACAGATCAAGGCCCAGGTCTCCAGGCGCCTGTGTGAGGCTCTGTGCTGCCCACGCATCTCCAGGTTTGACTTCAACTTTCTGTCCCACAGGCAGCTTTTGGGATGGAGACCAGTATGTTACTGGGTGCCCAGAAACCGCTGTCCCAGGCAGTGAAGGTCATGCTGGAGGGCATCAGTGCATCCCGTAACACCCTGGCAAAGGTACTGCCTGCCCTTCCCGGGGACCTCGTCGTATCTGTGCCTCTGCATGTGCTGAAGCGCCACCTTCAGTGACTTCTTTCAGAGTGGGTTTTGTGTGCCAGTGTGTCCAGAATGACTTCCGAACCCACATTTGCATGCCTTACCTAAGAGCAGAAGGACATAATCAGAGAGGCATAATGTAAGTCAGGAGTTCATTTTTGTCTTGTGTTAAACAATCCTCAAAGCAGACTTCTAGGGTGCTGTGATGACTTCGCCATGTCAAATGTTCTGGATCCTTCTGTCTTTGTGTTCCACTGTCCTCAGCAGGTCACCTCATTGTCATAAGATGGCTGTTGTAGCTCCAGCTATCACTTGCTTATTCCAGACATGAAGACAAAGAAGAAGAAAGGGGAAAGGTGATTCCTGAGCCAGTCTCCGGTTTCTTTCTGTTCCTGGGGCTTTTGGTCTATGCGCTTGCAGCCCCAGACGCCACTCCATCTTTTCAGCCATTGACTCCAGCCCTGACTGTCTCCCTCCTCCAGGGGCTCTTTCTTCCCAGTGCTGAGGCAGCAGAAGGGCCTCCCTTCCCGTCATTTCTAGGATTCGGTGCAGGAGCGTGAAGCCGTGTTGTTCTGGTCTGCCTGGCTGCTTGATCTTTTCTAGAATTTTCTCATGTTCTCCCCAGCACGCTGCTGTATGGATTTCCGGGTGGGGCCTAGGGAGGGACCCGGGGACCTTAAGGGCCGCCTTGAGCCTTGCCTCTCCTTCAGTTCATGCCAGGGAAGAGAAAGCAGCTTCGGGAGATCCGCGAGAGCATCCGTCTGCTGCGCCAGGTGGGGAAGGATTGGGTGCAGCGCCGCCGCGAAGCCCTGAAGAGGGGCGAGGACATGCCGGCTGACATCCTCACGCAGATCCTCAAAGGTGAGGCGGGGCACCCAGGAGCCGGTCTGGGCGGGCTCGGGATGCTCCCGTCCCACTATCCAACGCTCCTTACTATTGGCTGTGCCTCTGGCTTCAGAGAAAGCGATGCCCCGTGAGCCTGCGAGCCCGGGCTGCGGAGGTGCTGAATGTGTCCTTGCCTTTCAGCTGAAGAGGGAGCTCAGGACGATGAGGTTCTGCTGGACAACTTTGTCACCTTCTTCATTGCGGGTGCGTAGCTTGTGCTGTGGTGGGCCCAAGCTTGGCTCTGAGCACCTTAATCCTGACTTAGCTCAGGGCTTGTCTAAGCCTAGTTCCCCGCAGGTCCCGGGGGAAGGGAGCCTGACTTCTTGCTGTCCTTGTGACCTCGCAAGTGGTTGGGCTGTTTGGGAAGCTGGCTTCTTTGGCTCAAGAGAGCTTAGCTGTAGATTTTGGGTTGCCCCATTTCAGATTTATTGGCTTGTTATAAATATGTGCCAATAACGTTCACTCATCTGCTCATCTCCTGAGTATTACTGCTCACCTAGAAAGCCCCTCCTCACCTCCAACAATCTGGCAGATGCCTCCTCCTCATGGATGCCCTCAGTGATTGCCCACTGAGCACATTTTGGCCCAACTAAAAGCTATCCTCATGTCCAGAGAGTCCCCTCCTGATGTGAGACTATATTTGTCTGAGTTGATTTGGTGAGGGCTGTCTTCCCCACCATAAGGGTTACCTGTTCCACATTAGTAAGGCTGCATGGTGTGGAGACTCCCATGGCCCTGTGCAGCAGGGACCCCCACAGAAGGGGCAAGATGAATGGATACTAGGATGGCTCAGGTGAACAGTGGAGGGTAAGTCAAGGCCCCCTGGCAGGAGCACACAGACACGTTCTGTTGGACGGGAGCCTGCCACATGGATGAGATGTGTCCAGGTGGGCAGAAGCCATACAGAGACCACCTTAGAGCTGCACTGCAGGGCACCCTCCTCACACAGGTCCGAAGCATCTCTGAGGACCAGGGAATAGCTTGGTTGGTAAACTGCTCGCCATGCAAGCGTGAGGAATGGAGTCGTAGCTCCAGTGCCCACATAAAAGGCTGCGTGCAGCAGTATTCACCCAAATCCTGCACAGGGAGAGGAGATGGGGATCCCTGGGGCTCACTGGCCAGCCAGCCTAACCTCATCGCTGAGCTCCATGCCTGTGAGAGACCCTGCCTCACAAAGCAAGGTGGACGGGTCCCTAGGAATGACACCTGAAGTTGACCTCTGGTCTCTGCATACATGTGCACACATATGAACACCCGTTTCCCACATACACACACAAAGAGAAAAGCAAGCACAAACCCACATCTGAGTGGAGCCAGGTCTGGTGCGGGAGGCCCAGACAGCCGGAAGCTCACCCCTCCCTTGTCAGCTGGGACTGCTGCTGCTCCCTGGGCTCCCCACCTGCCTCCCAGTGAGCAATCTTTCCCCTCCTCACAGCCCACCCTAACCCTGTGTGAAGCCAGGGGGACAGGAGGGGCTGCTCTGCTGCTCATGCCTCAGGCAGCCCTGGGCCATCCTGGCCACACCTGAGCTGTCCTGGCTCAGATTCTAGGAGCAGGTGGCATCACCTCCCTGTGCCAGCTGGCAGGGAGATTGCTTGGCTGGTCACTGGTATCTACCTGCTGAGCCACTTGCCCCTCTCAACTGCTTTCACGTGACTCAGTGCCCCTCCCTGCAGCCAAGTCACCCTAGGGGGAGCTTGACCCTGTTGAGTTGATGGTATCCTGCCTGACCTCTGAGAGGCCTTTGGCTGGGGTGCTCTCCTGTCAGTTCCTGTGACTGGGGGGGTGCCTCCCTTCTTGGACCTCGGGGGGTGCAGAGGCTTTGGAGAGACCCTGCTGCCCTGAAGCCGGGCAGGGCCTTGGGCTTAAATACTTCCAGTTTCAAGCTTTTCCTGGCTTCAGCATTTTTGAGGCAGGGTCTCTATATAGACCAGGCTGACTTCAAACTCAGATCCACCTGCCTCTGCCTCCTAAGTGCTGGGATTAAAGGTGTGGGCCACTAGCACGATTCTTTGTCTTTTTTTTTTTAAAGATTTATTTATTTATTATATGTAAGTACACTGTAGCTGTCTTCAGACACTCCAGAATAGGAAGTCAGATCTCGTTACGGATGGTTGTGAGCCACCATGTGGTTGCTGGGATTTGAACTCTGGACCTTCAGAAGAGCAGTCGGGTGCTCTTACCCACTGAGCCATCTCACCAGCCCCTCTTTGTCTTTTTTGCCTGTAAAACAGGACCACTGTGTGGGGGATGGAAGGAACAGCTCTCAGAGCATCTATGTGAAGGCATGGGCAGGGTTATCACCCACTGGCTAGTGGAGGGATTGCAAAGACAGACAGACAGACCATCTCCTTCATATCACAGCCACAGGAGGAGGGAAGATGTGGGCTCTCAGATGCTACCAAGAAGCTGGCTGTCAGGGCAGGGCATGGACAGCCCCTGCAGTCTCACCCAGAATGCTCCTTCCTCTTTCAGGTCATGAGACTTCTGCCAACCATCTGGCATTCACAGTGATGGAGTTGTCTCGCCAGCCAGAGATTGTGGCAAGGTATGAAGGCTGCCCTTGGGACTGGCAAAGGGCTTTTCTGATGTCTTTCCAAGAGCTACCTGTCCCCACATGCCATAGCTGGAGCTCTCCAATAGACCCTGCTTCCTTTTACCCCAGGGCCTTTGTACTTGATTCCAGGTCTAGAGGCCTCACTCTCTGCTTTTCTCCAGGAGAACATGTTCTTCTCCAGAGAAAGCCCCTAATCCCCACCCCACCCCCAAACTGCCCTAGCCCAGCACTTTTTCCCCAGGGCACTGTTGGCCCTGAGTCTTTGTTTGCTAAGAAAGACCAAGAATTTTGGGCCAGCAAGAACTGTGGTCTCATGCCCTGTGCTCAGAGCATCCCAACTGTGACTGACTACCAGCCTGTAGGTGGCAGGACCTAGGAGGGTAATGGGGTGGGGGAATGGGACACAGCACCTGAGCTGGTCAGGTCCTAGCTGGCTTCTTTTTGCTGGGTACCCTCAGGCGTGTCAGAGAGCAAACAGAACTAAGCTCAGAGCCCATGGCCATGCAGGGAGCTGAAGGAGCTCCAGGCACAGGGAACAAACCTGTCATAAGCATTGCTGGTCACCAGCAGGAAGGAAGGAAGTGAGATGGCATGAGAGTATAAAATAGCTTGTTGATGGCTGGACAGATGGCTCAGTGGTTAAGAGCACTGGCTGCTTTCCAGAGGACCCAGGTTTGATTTCCAGCACCTACATGGTAGCTTTCAACCATCTTTAACTCTAATTTCAGGGGTCCAGTGCCCTCTCCTGGCCTCCATGGGCATTGCATGCATGTGGTACATGGATGTACACACAGGCAAAACACTAATACACTCACAATTTTTATAACTAGCTTATTGGATTTTAAGTAAATATATGTGTGTCAATACATGTGTGTGTAGATATGCTAGAAATATGCACTTTGTTGCAGATTGGGGGTGTTGTTCAATGATAGAGCACCTGCCTAGCATGCCCAGGCCCAAGTTGTATCCCAGACACTGGGAAAATATATCACATTTGAACGATTTTTAAATTCAAAGTCCAAAGACACCAAGCACATTGACACTGTGGTACAAGCTTGGTTATCACCTCACCCCAGGGCCTTTTTTATCTCCCCAATTCAAAACACTGCCCTGTTAAAACAGTGGCCCTCTCTGGCCCCTCAGGACCCTGATCTATCGAGGTGCCAGGCGAGAACAGCATCAGTGTGTGTGTGTGTCTGTCTAGGTTACTTTAACTCAGCATTGGGTCCTCAAGACTGTTGGAGCCCAGGTCAGAACTACCTTCCTATTTGAAAGTTTAGATCTGGCTCCGTCATGGCGATGGAAGAGCCTTGGCTTCTCAGGACAGAGTGACATTCAGGCCACTTCTGTCCCTCATCTCCTGCTTGCTACCTGCAGTGATTATGAATATGGGCGTGCAGCTCCACCTTCAGAGATTGTGGCTTACACCCCGAGGTAGAATTACCAGACAATAATTCTGACTCTAATTTTGTGGGAGTTACCACCCCACTTTCTGTAGCAGCTGCCCAGCTGTCTGTCCTCACCCATGTCTGACCCCCTCCATGCCCTCACATTATTGGCGATTCCCTGGTCTTTCTATTTTCTTTTTCCCCCCAACTGCCCTGTTGATGGGTGTGAAGTGGTCCAGACCCATCCTGAGTCGGTGGCCTCCCCGGCCCATTCTTGCTGGTGTTTCTGCTGTCAGTCTACCATGCTGTGCTTCTAAGGCCCAGCGTCAAAGCATTAAAGGCTATACAGGACGTGTTCAAGCAACAAACAAGGATGGATATTTTAAGGTTCCAGGAACATAGTTCTGATTTGCTGTTAGATGTGGCCTGGCTGGAATACAGCTGCCTTTCCCAAAGGGGCAGGCGACGCGTGCTGGTCGGAGCCCCATACCTTACTCTTCAATCTCCCTACCACCCAGCACCGTAAAGTGCTTCGGGTAAAGGTTTCTCTCCAAAGTGAGAAAAATAAATAAATAAAAAGTCTTACCTGGCAGGCTGCAGGCCGAGGTGGATGAGGTTGTCGGTTCCAAGAGGCACCTGGACTACGAGGATCTGGGGAGACTGCAGTATCTGTCGCAGGTGTGCAGTATGGGTGAGATACCTCTGGGCAGATGTGGGGAGTCGGGGCTGCTGCCTCACTGGGCCCTCCTTGGAGCCCAGGTTCCCCTGGACTCAGTCAGCAGGATAGAGATATCCTCCCACCCCCAAGCATGCAGCCAGGTTGGAAAGTGGGCTTCAGGCAAAGCCTGGCTACAAAGCTTTTCCCCTAGCAGCTGGTTCAGCAGGCCTTCCCAGTCAGCCAAGCACAAGGCTCCCCTCTGCTGCAGCAACGGGCCCTGCCTTAGGGTCCCAATGTCCCCCTGTGTCCTTTAGATCTCAGTTTCTCCTTTGGTTATACGAGGGGTGTACTGATGTTCTGGGAATCTGGCCCGTCCTGGGACAGGGTGTTCAGTGGGAATGGGATGGGGATGGCACACATTGCTACTGGTCTTGGGCTCTCCTGATTTTCCACACCATCTTCTTGCGTGTCTTCTGTAGGTCCTCAAAGAGTCTCTGAGGCTGTACCCGCCAGCGTGGGGCACCTTTCGCCTGCTGGAGGAGGAGACCTTGATTGATGGGGTCAGAGTCCCTGGCAATACTCCTCTCCTGGTGCGTGGGGCCCTCAGGTGGGCTGGCCTGTTTGTCCCCAAGGTGGTCAATCTGGGTCTCAGGTCAGGGAAGCCATGTGCCTCTTACGATTACTACACTCAATCTCCTGGCTGCCTTGTGTTTTTTTGCCTCAGTCTCCCTGTGACCCCATCAGGCCCTCTTCTCCCTTCACACATCCAGCCAAGGCTTAGTCACTTCCCTGGGGCTCCAAATGGCAAGAGGGAGACATGGGATATTCTTGGATTTAATTTTTCCCCATTTTATTCCTGTGGTGTGTGTGTGTGGTATATGCATGTGTGTGGGCACGGTGCTCATATGTAGTGTGTGTGTGTGTGTGTGTGTGTGTGTGTGTGTGTATGTGTGTGTGTGTGTATGTGTGTGTGTGTATGTGTGTGTATATGTGTGTGTGTGTATGTGTGTGTGTATATGTGTGTGTGTATGTGTGTGTGTATGTGTGTGTATATATGTATGTGTATGTGTATGTATGTGTGTGTATGTGTGTGTATATGTGTGTATATGTGTGTGTATATGTGTGTATATGTGTATGTATGTGTGTGTATGTGTGTGTGTATGTGTGTGTATATATGTATGTGTATGTGTATGTATGTGTGTGTATGTGTGTGTATATGTGTGTGTATATGTGTGTATATGTGTATGTATGTGTGTGTATGTGTGTGTGTATGTGTGTGTGTATATGTGTGTGTATATGTGTGTATATGTGTATGTATGTGTGTGTGTATGTGTGTGTATATGTGTGTGTATATGTGTATGTATGTGTGTGTGTATGTGTGTGTGTATGTGTGTGTGTATAGTGTGCATGTGTTTGGGCATGGAGTCAATCTTCAAGTAAACCCAAAGCCTGCAGATGTGACCGGTCTCTCTGATCACCTTGCTCTGGGGTTTTGTCTCTGCCTCCTAAGGCTAGAGTTGTAGCAGGCATTCTAAGTGGGCTCTGGAGGAGTCACCATTGCCCCAGTCTTTGCTCCCTCCCGAATTTTCTTAGCTCTCTTTCCCCCCCCTTTTTTAAAAAATTTATTTATTATATCTTAAGTACACTGTAGCTGACTTCAGACACACCAGAAGAGGGCATCAGATTTCATTACGGGTGGTTGTGAGCCACCATGTGGTTGCTGGGATTTGAACTCGGGACCTCTGGAAGAGCAGTCAGTGCTCTTAACCGCTAAGCCATCTCTTTAGCCCTGCTCTCCTCCCTCTTTACCACCCTTCCTCCCTCTGCCCTGGACCTGTTGCATCCAACTGGACTGTGTGTGGTTTACTCACCCACTCACTGGGTCGTTGGCCTCTCTGGCTCACCCTTGCACAATAGTGGGTGATGGGAACCAGAGTCAGTCCATTTTTGTGCACGGAACAGTGCTCAGCAAATACCCCAGTCCATGTGTGCACGGGACAGTGCTCAGCAAATACCCCAGTCCATGTGTGCACAGGGCAGTGCTCAGCAAATACCCCAGTCCATGTGTGCACGGGACAGTGCTCAGCAAATACCCCAGTCCATGTGTGCACGGGGCAGTGCTCAGCAAATACCCCAGTCCATGTGTGCACAGGGCAGTGCTCAGCAAATACCCCAGTCCATGTGTGCACGGGACAGTGCTCAGCAAATACCCCAGTCCATGTGTGCACGGGGCAGTGCTCAGCAAATACCCCAATCCATGGTAGATCCCCTGGCTCCTCACCCATGCCCAGCGTCCCCACTTGTGTTCACAGCTCAGCTTCTGGCTGTTGCTCTCACAGGGACATGAGGTGGGCAGGCCCAGCATGGCCAGTGCCCATAGCCCAGTTAGGGGGCACATTGCTTTTCCAGGGCTGGGGACATAGGCCTTGAAGACCCAGGGCATAGGAGGTGTAGCAGCTCCCTCAGGAGGATCCTTGGGGTCAGGTGAAGGAGGTGGGGCCCCAGCTTCCCTAGCTTCTGCCCTGAAGGCTGAAGCGAGCCTGTGGTGAAGGAGGGGCCAGCCTCCAGCTGCCAGGAGGAAGGTACCTCTCAGCACCCGGTCTCAGTCAGTGGCCACTTAGTTGCTGGGTGACTTCAGGTAAGATTCCGAGCCCCGTTGTCTCATCTGTAAAGCAGGGGTCACTGTGGCTGCTACGGGGCTGTGCAGGCAGAGAATGGCACGGCATGGCACACACTGATGGCAGTGGACATAGCATAGTGTCCCCTCTCTTCCTCTTTGAGGTTTTCCAGGGGGGCTATGGAATGCTACACCTATCTAATAGGTAGAAAGGTGCTGTGTTCCAGGTCACCCCTGGGGGGGCTGCAGTGGGTTGGGAGGTGCAAGGGGAACAGCCTGAGAACCAGAGACAGCAGCTCTTTTGCCCGGCAGTTCAGCACCTACGTCATGGGGAGAATGGACACCTACTTTGAAGACCCATTGACTTTCAACCCTGACCGCTTCGGCCCTGGAGCGCCCAAGTAAGTCCCTCATTGAGCTGCTGTGATGGGGTCTGTGGATGAAGCATCATCAATCACGGAGGCCTCTGGACTGAGCTACCCACACCCACAGGCCGTCTAGAGCCCCAGGAGGGGGCTGTGGCCGCCATCACAGCTCAGAGCCAGCAGCTCACTTGCTCTCTTAAGTTCCCTTTCCATTGCTGGGATAAAAACTCTGACAATGTTGGCTTTATCAGGGGGAAAGGGCTTGGCTTAGCTCACCATTTAAGGATGCAGTCCGTCCCTGGTGAAGTCACAGAAGTGGAGGCAGAGAGGACAGGGCATGGCTATGCCAGTCCTTACCTCACCTCTCCATCTTACCCAGGGCATTGCCCAAGATGCCTTGCCTAAAGATCCGGCCACTCACAGTGGGCGGGGCTTCCCACTCAATACTGTGACCAAGATAATGGTCTCCAGGTATGCCTCCTCCCGGCTTCTGGATGCTGCCAAGTTGATGATCAATAGTAACTGTCTCACCTGCCCGAGGGGCAGAGCTCAGCAGTTTTCTGAAGATGGTTCTGCCCCTGGGCCCAGGCTGGTCATGGGAGGGGACAGTGGTGTGGACACCCCACTCCTTGTACTGACCCTGACGGACCTCTCTCCTGCAGGCCACGGTTCACTTACTTTCCCTTTTCCCTGGGCCACCGGTCCTGCATCGGCCAACAGTTTGCTCAGGTAGGGGCTGTGTTGCTTGGAGCTTCCAAGAAATGACTACAGAGTGGGGGCCGGGCTGGGGTGCCTGAGAGGGTGAGGGTGGGGGTGGAGGTGGGGGCTGGGCATGCCTGACAGGAGAACAAGAAGGAAGAGTCTGCATCTGTGCCTCTCCACCGCCTCTCTCTCTCTCTCTGTCCCCCCTTCATCATGTCTTCACTGCCCCCTCCTCCCCCTTCTCTCCTCCTCCTTCCCTCCACACTCCTCCCCAACAGATGGAGGTGAAAGTTGTCATGGCCAAGCTGCTTCAGAGGATCGAGTTCCGGCTAGTGCCTGGGCAGCGCTTTGGGCTGCAAGAGCAGGCTACGCTCAAGCCATTGGACCCCGTGCTGTGCACCCTGAGGCCCCGGGGCTGGCAGCCTGCACCCCCACCCCCACCCTGCTGAGCCCTGGGTAAGGTCAGACTCCTTGGACCAGGGCCTCATTGGCCCCCATTACTGCCCATGGCCACCCACCGGCACCCCTGACCCTTCTGCCACCTTCCACGATGGCTCCTGGCGAGCCCTGTCCCCTCGCCTGCTTCACACCCTCAGTGCTTCCTGTCATCGCTGGCTTTTCAGCTCTTTCTGGTGGGCCCTGCCTGACTCCCAGCTATCACCACAACTACCATCGTCTCTCCCAAACCTCCGAACTTCTGCACTGGCCACACCCTCAAAAGAGACACCCTAACTCTTGCTCACTCCCTAAACTCTTCAAGTGACATGTCCCCCAGGAAGCCCTGTTTGCTTCTCACAGCCAGGCCAGGGTCTCTCCTCTGTGCTCCTACCTCTAACACACTGACCACACTGTATTGTGAATGTTTGCTCATGTGACCAGCTGCCCTGCCAGGCTGTGAGGGCCACAGGGCAGGGTCTGTGTGCACTTTGCCTCTGAGGCCCCTATTGCTCACTAGGGTCTGGAACAGAGTCGATGCCCAATAAACGTGTGTTGACTGCATGAATGTACGGCCACCCAGGCCCCGACCCTTCCCTTTCTTCAGGGTGCAGGGTGGGATGATAAGGCTGATCCCAGGGGGCTGGGACAGCTCTAGACGCTGCCTGCTTACAGATGGTCCTGGAGGTGCCAGACGGCCTCTAGCAGAAACCAGTTTCCTATGCTTAGACTCTCTGCAGCGGGGTGGCATGCGGCTCTGGCATTACAGGAAGGGTCCTGGCATTGAGAGCTTGATTTGAGGTGTGTGTGTGTGTGTGTGTGTGTGTGTGTGTGTGTGTGTGTGTGTGTGTGTGTGTGTATGTGTGTGTGGTTGACCTTGGCACCTATAACTGCCTCATGCCTGCCCTGTGGGCACTGTGTTGTACACAATGACCTAGTCAGAAGGTAGAGGGAGCCCTGGGAGGCTGTGTGCTCTGGGGCCAGTCCAGGAGTCATGGTCCCAGCTCCTCCTTCCCCACTGGGAGCCTGAGTCAGAAACAAACTTCTCTACCTCAGCAAGGCCCCTTCTCCACACCAGGGGAGGGGTAGAACTGTGACAACCTTCAGGATACATTGTCTCCCTTGGTCTTGAGCAGTCTTGAATTTCCTAAGGAATGGATGACATCAAAGCTTAGGGAAGGAGGTGATTTGCTCTGCACAGCCGGGGCCTAGGGTGCAGCTAGGGACAGGGGAGCTTGTGCCTTGGTTCCTGGCCTGTCCCTGCCCCAGCCCAGGTTGTCTTGTACAAGTTCTTTGGTCACAGCTACTGGGCAGGAGTTTGGGGGTGCCTCTGGAGCTACAGGCTGGGTTCCTGTTGTACTCCCTCCTGTCTCTCTCTGGTGGGCTAGCCAGGCTTGGCCTGTGTTTTACAGGCAAAGCCACCCCTGACTTGTCAGTGCCCGTAGCAGCCCTTTTCCATAGCCACTTGGCAGGACACTGTCTCCCATGTTGTCCTCAGCCCTGTCCTGCTTCTGCCCTGCTCTGATTCCACCCCCACCCCAACCCAAGGCACCTCTGAAGCTCACCAGCTATCTTCCCTATGCATGTGGGCCTCCAGTTTCTGCCACTGCTGGGCCTGATCCCACAGGAGAGAGCCCCCCCCCCCCCAGCACCCACACAGAAGGGCTGAGGGTCATTGCCTCTGTGCTGTCAGGGCACAACCTGGCCTATGGAGGACTGGCTTCTTTCAGAAATGTCCAGTTGCCCATGTTAGCATTCGGTGGCTTGGACTGGTAATGGCTGAGCCTGGGCCTTCACCTCCTTCCAGTCTTAAGTCCCCCCAGGGGACAGGACACGGAAAAGTCAAGGTCACAGTCGTGATGGAATTAGGACTCACTCACGGACCTTCATACCTGGTGGCCGGTCACTGCAGGCCTGAGTCGGAGCTCTGTGCTGGAACCTAAAGATCGGAGAGAGGGAGAGGGCAGGAGGACCCTCGGCCAGCTCCTGGAGGGTTGGTGCCCTGCCTCGACCTCATGAACCACTCCCTGCGAGGGGCGGGGCTCTCAGTCCAGCAGAGGTCAAATCCTGACCTTACCTGTCACTGGCTTTGCAGCTTGAACTTCAGTTTCCTCATTCAAAAGGAAGGGCTTCTAACAGGACTCCCTTCTCTGGGCTGGTGGAGCCGTTAGGTGTGATCATGAATGGGGTGGAGTGTGGTGCAAAGTCTGGGGATCCCTTCCTGCTGGCCATTATTAGCATCTTTATTGCTTGCTCCTTGTAGGGGAAGGCAGGCTTAAAGACCTGCAGTCCTCAGAGGAACCACACGGGGCCACTCTGGAGCAGCTCTGGCATGGCCTGCTCATTCACTGTGCCACCAGACCCTGCGCCTTCCACACCCTGCCAGGTGCCTGGGTTTGGGAGGCAGCAGTGTAGGCTCTTGCTGGCCAACAACCTGGCCCTCGGTTTTCAATGCCTCTCCTAGAGATAGACCTGGACTGTCGGATGCTAGGCAGGGGAAACCTTATGTCCAGAGCCAGGTGGAACTCGCAGACCACAGATGGGAATCACTGATCAGAAATGCACAAAGGGGAGAAAGCTGGGTGCAGGCTATCTCATGTTACCTGTGATACCCTCCCCAGGGACTCTGGAGGGTGGCTATCTCCCTGGCTGCCTGCCTCTAGGCAATGGTGACCTTTTCTGAAAATTTCCTCCCTTGTAAACTCAGACACAGGAATGTGGGGGGGACATGGACTCTAAATCTGTGCTCTGCCCTGGCAGGAAGCTTCAAGTATTCATGGTCTTGGGCAGGCAGTTTATATTCCTCCTTCCCCTATACTTGAGACCCTTTAATAGCCAGTCTTTCCAGCTCTTTCCAGGGTGGTTACCTCTACAGGAGGCATGCTGGGACTTCTCACTGGGGGCGCGGGGGGGGGGGGGGGGAGGGGGACGGACGGACCTGTGGGTTTTAATCCTCCAGAGGTGGAGTCCAAAAAGAGGTTGGGGGCTGGCTCACTGGGAAGCACCCACCTTGTTGTGTTCAGCTCCCGACTGTTCCAGGGGAGCTGGGCATGGGTAAGAGTCGGGGAGAGCTGCAACAGGAGGATTACGTCCTTCCAGTTAGCCAGCCAGGTTCCAGGGTCTATCCAGGACCCACCTCTGCTTTTACTCCCTCCTCAGTCCGTGGCTGGGGTTAGCCTGAGCAGAGTCTGTAGCCAAGACCTTTGCTGGCCTTAGTACCAGGGCAAGGACCTGTGTCTGTGTGAGAGACCCCAGGCAGGGGCATTAGTACAGGCAGCCTTGTGGATAGGAACCCTCACCTTCTCCCTGACAGCAACAATTCCTAGCGTGCTTCCTGCAGAGGTAGTCCCTCCGCTTGGGACCTGGAGTGATCCACTCTTAAGGAGCCTCAAGAGGCAGCCACCAACATTGGCATGTTTGGGTTCAACTTCCCTCAAATGTGCATGAGGTCCCAGTTCCATTTATTTATTTATCTATTTATTTATTTGTTTGTTTGTTTTACATGAGTACACTGTAGCTGTCAGACATACCAGAAGAGGACTTTGGATCCCATTACAGATGATTGTGAGTCACTGCTGGGATTTGAACTCAGGACCTCTGGAAGAGCAGTCAGTACTCTTAACCTCTGAGCCATCACTCTAGCTGGAGGTCCCAGTTCTATAGATACATCTTAAGGGGGCTTTCCCTGTCACAGGGCCCAAGGCAGGGTGGGGGCCTCAGCACCCAGGGGCCTTGTCCAGGACAGGAAGCCTTCCCATGAGCCTCTTTCTGTTTTCACCACAAGGTAGAGTTCCTAAGGCCCTAAAGCAGATGTGAGGGTTTTGACATGAGGAGCCGCAGGTTGTCTCTCCTCCCACCAGGGACACTAGAGCAGCCGGCCTGGCCTGTTTGGCCTCTCTCCTGGCCTGGAGCCTGGAGGCCACCCAGGGAGTGTTTTACTTGTACTTGGGGCTGGGCCAGGGAAGCTGGGGTGGGGGTGGGCACGGGGTGTGTGCAGAATTAATTTCCAGAACTGTGCTGGAGCACACAGTGTGTGTGTGTGTGTGTGTGTGTGTGTGTGTGTGTGTGTGTGTCTGTGACTGTGTGTGTGTGTGTGTGTGTATATATATATATATATATATATATATATATGAACCCCATGTATGTGAACCTTTGTGTGTGTAAGCATTTGTGTCTGCTTGGGTCTCACAGTATCTCTGTATGTTCCCATAGTCTCCTCTTTGCATATAAGATGCATGTGAGTCTCCCTGTACGTCTCGTGTGTGTGTGTGTGTGTGTGTCTCAGGCTGTGTGCAGCTGGGTGTGTCTGACCTTATCCTATCTGGAGGAGGTGTCTGTTTGAATTAGAGTTGGTGGAGCACGCGGTAATCACCGCCCAGGTTAGGCTTTAGGCAAGTAGCCTTCCTTCTGTGCTTGGCCCACATACTGAGGCCAGGCCTCCTCTGCAAGGCCACCTGCTCAGGAAGTACTGCTCGGTGCAGACATGGGCCGGTTTTCAGTTCCCACCCACTGAGGTGCCAAGGGAAGCTGTGTATTCCCTCACCCAAAATCAAGGGAGAAGTGTGTTTCTAGAAAGGAGACCCTGGACTCCCAAGGCCTGGCCAGGCATATGACCCATGGGAATGGGAATGCCAGCAGAGGGAAAGAGGATAGGAAGGAGGCATCCTCTCTGATCATGTCACCCAGACTCCAGGCCTAGGGCTGGACCCCACTGATGTCTGGTAAATGTGTGACCCTTTATACCCTATTCTCGTGCAAAGGTCACAACTCCACTGACATCTCTCATCTCACCTGTAACTTTAACTTTTTCAAACTTTATTTTTAATGAAGGTTCTTAAATGCTTTAACCTCCCTTGTAGCCCACCACCCATCAGAGGTAGTGAGGAAGAAAGGATACAGGGGTGGGTGGGAAGTGGACCTGTTTAGAAAGGTTCTTTGGAGCAACTCCCCTCTGTGTTGTCTGGAAATCGGCAGTTCGGTTTACAGGTCAGCAGCGGCAGCTTGATCCACTCACCACACTTCATGGAATCACTAGCAGTCCATTTCGGTAGAATCAGCATAGCAAACACAAATCAGCAGTGGTGGCCCTACACAGCAGAGACAGCCAGGCCTCAGCCTTGGTTCAAGTCAGCAGGAGGGACCTGGAGGAACACCAGGAGAAGTTCTTGCCTGTGCCTCTCAGGGAAGTGAAGATCAGTGAAGACTTGAGACCCACAAGCACTACACAGCTAGCTCTGTAAGCAAGCCAAGCTCTGTCTCCATCACTGTCCATCAAGTTCTTTATATCTTCCCTCCAAACATCACGTGTCCTCCATGGGTCTTGCCTCAGCTGACATCACTCTGCCAGTCAACCCCAGTCCAAGGAAGCGGCAAAAAGGCAAAAAAGCCGGCACACCTCTAGAAGTTTTTTGGTGCATTTTTTCTCTATGGAGTCCTGAGCAATGCAGTTCAACTACGTCCGCAGTGTAAGGCAGACCAATACATGTGTGTCATTAGCAAAGGCTCCTTCATCACGTGACCTTCCGTAGGCTTGCTTTGGCAGAGCATCCTCTCTCCTGTGTCTGCTTCAGCTAAATGTTCCTTCACGAGTCTGCCTTAGTCTTTCACCTGTGTCTGCTTCAGGAAAACACTCTTTCACATGTTTGCCCCAGCAAAACACCATCCGACACAACTGACTTTCCAAAGAATCCTTAAGTTTCCACTTTGCCATCAGCCAATCTCGTGCCACTCTTGAGGTGCCATGAGCTCTTTCTCATGCCAGGCCCTCCTCCTGCTCACCTCTACCCCTGATATTTCCTAGGATTCTGGTGAACAGTCCCTCATAGAATACCCCTCGACCACATGCCCCACCTGCCCTGCCATCCTGACCTCAGCCCCTCCACATGCACCAGCCTGGAGCCTCAGGAGACTGCACAGAGCCTTGTTAGAGCCCTGGGAGTGGCCACCATGCTGTGTCCCCCACCATACTGTGGAAATTGGCACCAGGTGCTTGTGAGTCCTGGGAGCTGGTGGGCTCAGACATGGTCAACTTCAGCATGAACTGGTAGAGGTCCTATTGAACATGTGCAAGTGCTTGCCTTACATGCATATACACACTCCATACATGTAAGGCACATGTATGTACATGTATACGCGATTCCATGGGAGCACATATCCACATCATCACATACATACCCTACATGCCCACCACCAAGCACACGTATACACACATGCACAGCCACCTGCTCACAGATTCTCATACATGCAGTGGGCTCACTCGCATGTTACTATTGACCTCAAAGGCAAGAGAACCAAGTTGTTTTTTTTTTTTTTCTCCTAACACATGTTCTCACAATAAAGAGAACAGGAAGGGGCTTGGAGCCAAGGTCAGGAAGGGGAAATAGCCTGCACACAGGAGCTGACACTGGGCTGTCCCTCTGGGTGGGAATGCAGAGCCAGACAGAGAGACGGCTCCAGGGAAGGAGGCAGAAGCTTCCTTTGGCAGCTGGTGGCAGAGAGCATATGGAGGCTGGGCCCAGGCTTGTCCAGTGATTGGGAGGCCCATGTAGAGCTGGCATCTGACCTGGTTCATGTGCCACCAGGCTCCCTCCAGCCCTGGTCCTGAAGTCTGCCCACCAGGGTTGTAGGTAAGCATCCCTGTGGAGCCTCCTCTATAAGTGCCATCACACTAGGATGCACCATGTGCCAAAAGCATGACCATGACCAAAGTACTCATAAAAATAGCATTTAATTTGGGGTTCACGGTTGCAGAGGGTTAGAGCCCATGACCATCATGGCAGGGAGCATGGCAGAAGGCAGGCGGGCAGGACACTAGAGCAGATGCTGGCAGCTCATGTCTTAATCCACAAGCACAAGCACAAGAGAGCAAACTGGGAATGGTGTGGGCTTAAGAAAGCTCAGAGCCCACCCTCCTTGACACACCTCCTTTCAACAAGGCCAGTCTACTAATCCTTTCCAAACAGTTCCACCAAGTGGGGACTAAGTATTCAAATAGATAAGCCTACAGGGGGGTGTTGGGGGCATTCTTATTCAAACCACCACACCCCAAGGCAGGGCCCCTCCCACTGTAAGGTAGTGGCTGCCCCAGCTCCGACTTCTCCACAGCACCTATTCTGCAAGCACTACATGCTTTGGTCTGAGCTGAGGAAGGAGAAGATGTGGTGAGGAGGAGATGGAGACCCCAGGGCTCTAGAGACAGTCCCCCGGGTTCTGCTTTGCCTCTTCTTTGATCACTTAGAATTAAAGCCTTAGTTGGGAGGGACACAGTAAGGTCATTTGTTGCTGGGACTGAGGACATTCGCAGGATGCAGGCAGGGCATTCAAGGGTAAAACTGGGTACATGCCAGGCAAACATGGTGGCTAGTTAGTTACCCTCAAGGGACTCCGGCAGCATTGACTCCAGCCCGGCCTGACATTTGGACTTCCTTTATGTCTCTAGCCAGGCTGTTCAGCTTTGTTTGCACACTTCCCACCGTGATGAACTTATTACCCATCCACACAACAGGGCTAAGCGCAGGAAGGACCAGGCACTGACCACAGCAAGGTCAGGGTTGGTAGAGTTCAGGAGCAGGAGCAGTGGACCCCTGAGATGCCTCAAGACAGTAAGAGGAGGAGGGGGAGGAGGGGGGGAGGAGGAGAGGGGAGGGGGAGGATGGGGAGAAGGAGGGGGAAGAAGAGGGGGAGGAGGAGGAGAGGGAGGAGGAGGAGGAGGAGGAGGAGGAGGAGGAGGAGGAGAACAAAGGGAAAGGACCTGGCATAGGACACGACATGGGCCAGGCCAGAGGAGCCTTTGAAGTTTTGAATTCCTTTGCTAGTTTTTCCTGGCCCGTGGGCCAGTGCTGGGTGAGGGGAGCTGTGACTCTTCAGCCCTCCGTCCTCCCTTCTCCTGGAAAGGACTTCCTTTGAGACCTTGTGATCACAGCCCTCTGTGGCCTCTGAGTTAGAAAAGGCCTCAGTGCCCGTGCAAGACTTTCCAGGGGGGCCCAGAACTAGTTTTTTTTTTCCTTTTGAGGTTCAGTGGCCCTCAGTATCAGTATCTGACTCCTCCTCTGGGAAGCTCGCCTGGCTTCTCCTGCCTTGATTTCTTTCCTCTGCAGGAAAATATACTTCCTGCCTGGACAGTGCAGTTACCTTCAGCCTGTACTGGGGACCCCTGCCATCCCCTGCTGGGGACTGCCGCTTCTTCCTTTGTACCTTCTGGCTCACATTCCTGGAATGGAGGCTAGAGCCAAACAACTCTATGTTTTCATGGGAAAGCATGAAAACTTTCTCCAGGAGCTGGCGAGATGGCTCAGCGTGTAAGAGCACTGACTGCTCTTCCGAAGGTCCTGAGTTCAAGTCCTAGCCACCACATGGTGGCTCACAACCACCTGTAATGAGATCTGACACCCTCTTCTGGTGCGACTAAAGATAGCTACAGTGTACTTATGTATAATATAATAAATCTTTGGGCCAGAGCAAGCAGGGACTGAGCGAGCGGGATTGACCTGAGAGAGTGGGGACAACCGGAGTGAGCAGGCTTGACAGAAGCGAGCAGAGGTCCTTTCAGTTTCCAACAACCACATGAAGGCTCACAACCATCTGTACAGCTACGGTGTACTCATAGACATAAAATAAATAAATAAATCTTTAAAGAAGAAAGAAAGCATTCTCCCTCTCTCTGATTGAGACCCTTTTTTTCTTTGAGCTGCTTTACTTCATGGGTCTCACAACTGGAATGATCCCTGGTCCCAGGGGCGGGGGGATAAGACAGGGAGTCCAACACTGGGGTGATACCCCTGGGAGCCATGGCCCTACAGCAGAACTGCCCCTATCTATTGGGAACCAGGAGGGGACTCGGTTGACTCTTAGTCACGCATACAGCAAGCACATACTAAATGCTTGTAGCGGTGTGTTCTATCAATCACACGTTTCCTGTGTGAGCACAGAAGTTACTCACTTCCTGCTGGGAGCTCCTTCACACAGCTCCCCAACATGGGTGGAGCAGAAAGTACCCTGTGTGTGTCCAGAAATGTGGGTGCTCTTGGCTAAACAAAGGCAAAGCTTCCTATGCCTCGGAGACAGACAGCCTGGCTCCAGATCCCGGTTACACCCCTAGAGGGCTGGTTTCCCTTCAGGGTCACTTAACCCTGTCTGTGACATGGACCTGATGTGGCTGTCTGGAAAGCTGAGTGAACTGAAGTTGGGTGGCTGTGCTCGGTGTGCCTCTTGGAACCAGCACACACTCACTGGCAGCGTCCCTTGGGATCCTCCTTCACTAAATGTCCATAAATGGTCCTGACTCAGTAGGTGGGACTAGACACCAGGAGAGAGGAAAAGGCATTCCATAGTCTCCAGAGCTGGGTTTCCAGAGACTGGTCCAGCACCCAGGGGTGCAGTAGCTTCTCGGGCAACATTCTGGGGCTGCTGAGGAGAGGCCCCAGGCAGAGGAGGGCAGTGCCTAGATTTATCCACCAATCGCACAGGTTCCTGGCACGGGGAACACGCTCTTATCTGCCCAGCCCAACATGGGGGGGTGGCCAGGCTGGCGAGGCAGGACACTGCCTAGGGGCTGGACACGGAACAGTCCCAAGCCAGGCTGGGTGGGTGACGGCTGTTGAGGGCTCTGAGTGTCCCCGCAGGCTGGTGGCCAGCTGGCTGCCCATCTCCCCCACCATGTCGGACGGCGAGGGCCCCTCAGCTGGTGAGTGGCAGTGCTATATTTACCGGCCATGGCTCCGGTTGCAAAGGCAAGGCCTCCGGTCACCAAGGGCACCCGGCCCCCCACGGGCTGCAGGCAGCAGTGAAGTGGGGACCCCTTCCTCTTAGCTTGACTCCTGGTAGCTGCAGCCTAGCGAGGCAGTTTGAGTTTCAAAGCTCAGCCCTGGCCGCACCCCCTGATTTCCTAGTAGGCTTTAGCAGGAAGCCTACCTCTAACAAATTCTTGGGCTGTCAGCCTGGAGAAGGGGCAGGGCTGACCACAGGATTCAGGGATCAAGCTGTGGGCTGGGCTTTAGAGTGGGTGCAGGGTGTATGACCTTTGACACCATATGCAACGGAAGGGGTGTAAGCATTAAGCTGGGACAATCTCGTAGGTCCTGGGAGGTTTTCCGGGATCCTGAGCCCACTGGGATGTTCTGATCAGCTCCTGAGGATTCCTCCTGGGCTGCATGGAGGTGGCTGGGGATACAGGTGGGAGGAGATGCAGTCGGAATCCAGTTCCTACCCATATACCCTGATGTGTGTAGGATTAGCTACCTGAAATAGTAGAAGCTGAGAACTACATACTCAGTGTTTACCATGGGAAGTGGTCCAGGCTACGGTCTTGAGCAACTGGTTTATGTCTCTGAGCTTCAGTGTCTGTAGGTGGCAATGAGAACAGATGTGGCTACACACCTACCGTGCGGTTTGCGAAAATTATGATAATGTACAGAAGTGTCTGCTGGTGTCAGTGTATCATGAGTGCAGCGGTTCCTCTGAGACAGGATAAGAAGGTACTGTGAGCAGATGCTCAGTAGCAAACATGGCCTGGGCATCTTCCCTTGGTGTCCTTAGTTAAGACATGGCTCAGCTCTGGCCCATAGAATCTTTATCCTAAAACCTCACCTTGGTGATTCTTCGGCATTCACAGGCATGCCAGACTGTCCCGGGAGGCCCTGTGGTATCTGACGGACATTCCGGGCCTGGCTCTGTATGTGCCTGTGTGTCAGGATGGAGACATGGACAAAAGCAGGCTGCCCTCGCCTGCTTCCACCGGGCGCCAGCAGAGCCGGCCGCCAAGCTTTACTCCTATGGTTGCGGAGGCCACCAGTGCCTGGGGAGCTGCCAGCGTCCGTCGCTGGCTGGCCTGGCCCCACACCTGACACAAACCCGGAATAGCTCTCCCTGCACCAGGGACAGAGCCCTAGTTTTAGCAGTCTGTAAAGCCACCCGTAGGTAGAGTATTTCAGGAAGGCTAAGACAATATTTAGGCTGCCAGGATCGTGGTACGGCACTGAGTGTGCATGGTATGTGAAGCCTGGGGCCAGGAGAGGACTTATACTCTTTTTCTCTTCTTTGTCTGGGGGTGGGGTCAGTACTGGTTTGCTTTGTCCTGGCTCAGCTCTGACAAGAGACCCTGCGCAAGCTCTTGGAATCGTTATGGCTGTAAAATGCAGTGCCGTGCTCTTTGTCTTCCTTCTATGGGTCTGACACAGAGCCTCATCTGAGAATATAAGCAGGTCCTGCTGAGGAGGCTGAGACAGGAGGATTTCAAGCTTTAGGCCAGCCTGAGGTACACAGAGAGATTGTGTCTCAAAAACCAGAAACAACAGAAAGCAAAATGGAAAGAGAGAGAGAGAGAGAGACCTTTTCCCAAACAACAACAACAACAACAACAACAAAACCAAACGAGACTAAGGCTGCAGCCTGCAGCGGAGGAGACTCTCTGTTCAGAAGTCTCCTGGAATTCATCTCCAGACATTCAGGCTTCTCTGGGATGCCTGCCTCCAGCAACAGATCCAGGAGGCTCAGTGGAATCTCCCTGTTGTCCCTAACTGGTCTCAGGGCCTGTAAAAACAGTCTCAACATTCATGAGGCTTGTGAGCCCTTGGGCAAATCCACTCAAAGGGGCCATCGAAGGGACTCTGTTCTTCTTAACGCAGTAAGAGTAAAAGAATCCAAAACTTGTAGCACCATTAAAATGATGCCAGTCTTTGTTAGCAGTGTGAGGGGGTTTATAGTTCAGGCAATAAATAAGCTACAGGGCAGAAAATGGAATGACGATACCCAGACACCTTCCTAGTCCTGGGTGTTTTGGACGTGCCATTTACTGCCTAGAGGCAAATGACGTGACTCCACTGTTCAGGCAAGGGAGATGAAGTCCAGCAGGCAGATGACATGCCCAAGGTCATCGTCTGCTGTAGGGTCTAGCAGAGGCTGGACCCAGAACCCCTATTCTCTGTGCTGGGTCTGTCTTTGACCCAGGTTAGGTCCTTTATTCCAGGAGTGTCATCTTGCCTTCAGCCACATCCCTTCTTTTCAGAGATTGCTAGGTAGCTCAACACTGCCTCCAATCATCTGGAGCCTGTAAAAAAAATGTGGTACCTTGTTAGGGCATGGGAGGAAATTCCGTCAAGAGGGGAGCACAGCGGGCGGCGCAGGCTCTGGGATTTATGGCCTTAGGCCTGGGCGGGCAAGCCTACAGGAGGCTTAAGGTTACCCAGGAGTCAGCGTTGTATTTATAGCAGGAACTGCCGACCCACTGAAGGCACAGCTTTTTCAAAGCTTGTGTTTCAGACTAGGCTCTACTCCTTGGGTGCAAGCGATTCTTGGATGCACCACTTCACCAAACAAAGCGTTAGTTTCATCAGTGGTAAAATAGAGACATGCCCCATTTCTCATTGGGTCTGCACTTAGCACCTTCTGGACATACAAAGTGACTTATTCCATACAGTCCAACATTCTTTACAACATTCAGTCCCTTTCGGTAGGAGGAGCTGGCAGGCCTCTGGGCTGTCAGTTTCTCTGTGCTTAGGAGGGGAAACAAAGTAACCAAGCAAGTCTGAGCGTTAAGAGCAGGGTGCTACAATATCAGAGAGCAAGGAAAGTAGTCTAACCAGCTCAGGGTTCAAATCTCTGCTCCCACTCACTGGCTCTGTGGCCTTGGGCAAGACACTTACCTGATGGGTGAACATTTGTCCTGTTAGAGAGCATGTGGGGGGGGACTCTGTTTGTGGTGGTGGACAGTAGCTGAGTGTGTGTGGGGACAGTAGCTGAGTGTGCACCTGGTTGTTGGGTGACTCTGTTTCCTTCCATGTAGCGTCTGCCAATTCCAGTGCAGCCACACCACTTGTCCCTAGAGAGATGGCTGCTCTGGATACTCTCGTTGGGGGAGGGTTGCTCTATCAAGGTCAGCTCCCTTCATACTACACTGCCAAGAGATTCTCTAAGAAGGCTCTGACATCCTCGCAGGGTCTCCTGATCCTCATCTCTTGAAGCACTTGGCTCTCTGCCTCAATTCAGAGGCTTTGCCCCAAGCCTAGGGCCCGAAGACACTGAGGCGCCATCCATAACGCACCTGCTTCCTCCAGGCCCACAAGAGACCCGGTTGCTTTCTCCCAAGGCCTCATGTGGGGTCCCTAAGCAGGCACTGAGACGCCTCCACCTCCTTCCTTACCCCGGCTTGACTTGAGTTTCTCCCTGGAGACTCCTCAAATCCACGCTGCCCAAGACTCCAGAGCAGCTGTGCAGACCTCGGAGGACAAACCTGACAGCTGTCTCTGCCCTGGATTCCGGGTAGGCAGACACTGTGAAAGGGACAAAGAGGACCCAGGAGTGACTCTGGGACATAGAGGAGGCCTTCAAGATAACTTCAGGCCACTGGCTGTAGAAAAGTTTGTCTGGGCTAGCCTGGGTTACTCTGAGGATCTGAGCCAAGCTCCCTGCCTTGTGCTTCTCAAGACTCATGAGCTGGGCTCACAACAGCAAGAGGAGGTGTCATGTCCAAGTTGCAGGGGCCCCAAAGACAACCGAGGAGCCATTTGCGATGTAAACACATAAGAGTCTTTATTAGTTCTCAAACAAGGACTCTCGTGAACCTCATTACAGCAGGTCAGAGAGAGCCTGAGTCTAGGGGTGCAGGGCATTTATTGTAGTTACATCAAGCTTGGGGAATTTCTATACGGGTCAGCAAGATAATCTTTTAAAAACTACATTTCTGGAGTAATCTTTAGGAACTGAACATAGGGGCAAACCACCTGACAAACAGGATGGCTAGGTTATCTATTCTCTGCAGGATGTCTCGAGTTATCTCTATGTACCTTGACCCTGCTGTTGGGATGTTTGCTCAAGTGGACTTCATGGTTTTCTTTCTGGAGTTGGAGTTTAGCCCCTGGTCTCCCACAAAATGGAGTTTCTTCAAAAGCAGAGTTGGTTGGGCTTTGCAGAGAGGGATGTGATCTCTGTGTTCCCAAGGCTGAGAGACAGCAAAGCAGCCTAGGTTCTGTGGCCGCTGACCGGATGATTGACACTCCGCGTCAGAGCCTGGTAAGCATCTCTGGAGGAGATGCCCAAATACTCTGCTATTCTGCTTTCTGCGACAGTAACAAAGTCCCAAGACTAACCCATCACAAAGAGGAAAGGGCCATTTTGGCTTCACCGTAGGGCCTCAGCACATGGTCACTTGGAATTGTGGCTCTGGGCCTGTGGCAGGCAGGACATTGTGGTGTGAACACAGGAAGCAGAGGGGTGGGGGTGGGGGAGGGGATAGGGTCCTAATATTTCTAGGCCACATCCCTCTAAGGGACACTCAAGATGCAAACCACAAAGCTGGCTGGGACACTGTTCTTAGAGGGTGGTCTCTGGGCCCTGAGGCTCTAATTCAGGCTGCTTGCCTTCTGGGTTTCATGGCTTCCTGATGTCCCTCTGCCTAGTCAGGTAACTGCAATCAGGATTTGTTCTATAGGTAGAAGGGAGCCAGGGAGGCCACTGCAACCAGGAGGGACCCGAATGTTTGATGTGCTGTGGACAGAGGCACTGGAAAAAGACTCGGGAGGTTAAGAGGTGGGGGAGGAGCCAGCAGAACTTCAACAGCTTTCTTTTCCTCCTCCTCCTCCTCCTCCTCCTCCTCCTCCTCCTCCTCCTCCTCCTCCTCCTCCGCTTCTTCCTTCTCCTCCTCTTCTTCCCCTTCTCTTCGTCACCCTTCTCCTCCCCGCCTTTTTTTTTTTAAGATTTATTTATTTATTATATGTAAGTACACTGTAGCTGTCTTCAGACACATCAGAAGAGGGCATCAGATCTCATTACGGATGGCTGTGAGCCACCATGTGGTTGCTGGGATTTGAACTCAGGACCTTTAGAAGATCAGTCAGTGCTCTAAACCACAGAGCCACCTCTCCAGCCCCTCTCCTCCACTTCTGTATTCTCTCATTCATCACATCCTGATGCCAGTTTCCCTTCCCTCTGCTCCTCCCTGTCTACCTCCATTCCATCCAGCAGAACTTCTTAGTTTCAGCTGTGAGGTGGAGGTGACACTGTGACATTGGGACATTGTAGGGATCCCATGAAATGATGCCTGTCACTTCCCTATAAATGAGGAGTCTGGGAGAGGCAGGAGGGAGGAGGTGGCTCTCTTTAAATGATCACTGCAGTTGTGGTGAACACTCAAGATACAGCTGACATGAAGGGATTGACCTGAGCATCACCGCACTGCCTCCTGGGAGATGTCGGGTGTGGAGAGAGCAGTTACAGGTGGAAGTCCTGGATGGGTTCTCTCATTGCTGTCCTTTATCATATTTATATCACACTTTCGGCTTATAGTATCCACAGTATGCAGGGGGAAACTGAGGCCAAGAGAGAAAGAAAGACCGGCGATGGCCCTGTGAACCGTTCTCAGGGCGCTTGCTCTCTCTAACAGGTCCCACCACACCCCAACACTGTGCTAAGGGATCTCACTCTGTCCCTCCCGTTCAAAGCCAGGCTACTGGCAGACACGGGAGGAGGGTCTGCCTTCTTCAGGGACCCTTCCCCGAGATTTGCAGCTCTAGGGGCACTGCATGTTGGAGCACCCCTCTACCTCCTGCTATCTCACTGGGCAGTATTCCTGAAGAATGCCAGCCCAGCCTGTCCTGTGTTTCATGCCCCTTGTGGGAGTGCTGAGGTATTGGGTGTTTGGGGACAACTGACGCCCTCATTATCCTGCGTTCTGGCGTAGGCCTCTTTCTCCTTCTGGATTCGGGTAAGTTATGTGTTGTATTTGACACTCACTGGTCCCAAATCCCTCAGGTTAGCCACAAATAACTGCGTGCGTGTGCCCTCCCTCGCCATGTGTAGGGCTCATACAGGCTCAGTGTGGGCCTCACACATGATCTTAACTCTTAGCAACATATGAATGAATTCTCCTTGCTTGAACCCTGCTTCAGTGTCTCCGGAACCCACGAGGACTTCCTGCTTACGGGAAGAATCCCAGGGCAAGCATACAGGGGAGCCGTTAGATATTCAATATGGGAATCTTGGGTCAAGTGGAATTGAGCATGGTTGAGAGAGCAAGATGTTCTATTTGTTTGGATTTATTATATCTTGTTTATTCATTTTGCATGTATATGTGTGTGCACAGTTTGGGTGTGTGCCATATGTATGTGTGGTGCTCAGGAGACAGCTTGTCTGAGTGGTTTCTCTCCTTCCACCACGTGGGTCCCAGGAGTTACACTCAGTTTATCAGGCTTGGAGGAAGCACATTTACCCACTGAGACACCTTGCTAGGCTCTGTATTTTTATTTTTTTCACTGTGTGTGTGTGTGTGTGTGTGTGTGTGTGTGCGCGCGCGCGCGCGTGTGCGTGTGCATGCTTCCACATGTGCATACCTATGGTCAGGGGACAATGTAAAGGAGCTAGTTCCCTTCATCTACCTTGTGGCCCGTCAGCTTGACAGCAAGTGCCTTTATCTCCTGTGCCATCTCACCAGGTTCATTTATTGTATTTTTTTAAAAGAATGTTATTAGCATTTTGAACCCCAGACTATTTTATTCTTGAGATTATACAGTCTAAATAAGCACCGGAAGTCTAAATAAGTACCGGAAGTCGCTGAGGCAGGTTTAACCAATCAGTGGCTACCCAGGCAGTGCCTCACACCTTTGCTCTTTCCATTTTGCTTTCGAGGTTGACACTCATGAGAATGGCCTCTTGGGTGTCACTGACGGCACTGAAAGCCCACGCATGCTCAGTTTGCTGTGGAAAACACAAACGGCAGTGGTTCGTAGTGGTACAAGGTCTTCATTCATGCCAAGTTCATTCTAGTCTGGTCCAGGTAGATCCAGTCCCTTACACAGAAGCATCTATTGGGATACTTCCATACCGACCCGGGTCCAGAGAGCAGAGACACCAGCATGGCCAAGCATACGGCCCCACAAGAAGTGATGGGCATAGCTATGCTGGCATCTCATTGGCCAAAGCATGTCACATGACGTACATGAAGGCAGAGGGTGGGTGTCTGAGTGAGTAGTAGTAGTAGTAGTAGTAGTAGTAGTAGTAGTAGTAATTATTTCCCTGTTGTTTCCCCCCTTCAACATTTTTTGTAACTCTACAGTAATCCACTTCAATTATGAAAAGCTCAGAGCACATTGTGTAAACCGTGGCTAGCAGACGGGTGCGTTGTAGGTCACATGACTCTCAAAATGCCAATCATTCAAAGCAAGGGGCGAGAATTTTCAAGCCATCTTGCTCTGCCACAGACGTGAATTTGCACTTAAAAGCACAAAAATATCCATTCGTCTGTTCATGGACACTTAGGCTGCTTCTGTCTCTTGGCTGTCTTGACGGCGCTGCCTGGAGTGCAGATGTCCCAAACAGGCTGATTCCACTTCCCCAGGAGTGAGATGTCTGGATCAGATGGTGTGTCTATTTTTAATTTTTTGAGGGACTATACTGATTTTCATAGTGGCTGGACTAGCTCATATTTCCACCAGCCATGGATGGTGAGGGCTCCTCTGTATGTAGCCTTTCAACTTTTAAAAATGTTTTGTATAGTGTGCGTGTGCGTGTGTGTGTGTGTGTGTGTGTGTGTTTGTGTATGTGGGTACAGATCATGTGTGTTTATGCATAAGTGATATGCGTGTGTGTAGGTACATGGTGTGTGTGTGTGTGTGTGTGTGTGTGTGTGTGTGTGGCCACCGGTGCTTGAGCTCATGGGTGGGGTCAGAGAACAACCTGAGTCCATTTTTCTCCATTCACATTTACAAAGGCTCTTGATTTTGAACTTGGGGTTTTGGGCCTGCGAGGCAAGCACATCTCTCCCATGAAACCGTCTCTCTGGTCTCTTTTCTCATTGATCCCAGCCCTTCTAACAGGTGTAAGGTGATGGCTTTCCGTTATTTCTGCATTGCTCTGGTGATCTCTGGTGCTGAGGGTGTTTGCACATACCTCATGGCTGTCTGAATGCCCTCTTTTGAGAAGTATCAGGTCTGGCTCCCCATTTTGTATTTGGATTGCTTGGATCTTCACTATGAAGCTATTTGAGTTTCTTTCTTTCTTTGATCCTATCCTTTATTATTTATTTTTTTTTTTTGTGACAGGGTCTTAGAACTCACTCCGTAGACCAGGAGTTGACCTTAAATTCAGAGCTTTTCCTGCCTCTGCCTCCCCAGTGCTGGGACTAAAGGGATGCACCACCACTCTTCAAGGTTCTTTTTAATTTAATTAAAATATATTTTTAATGAGCCAGGGTCTACGCTGTAATCCAGGCTGGTCTGTAGCCCACTATGTAGCCCAGGCTAGCCTCAAAATCACAGCACTCGTCTTGCCCCATCGCTGAGATTATAGGCATGAACCATGACATTTGGCTTGAACTGCTTTCTTTCTTTTTAAGATGCCCCTCTCCCTCCCCCTCTCTCTTTTCCTCTTTCCTCTTCGTATGTCTGAGTGTATAGTCATGTACATGAGGGGGTGCCTAAGGCAGCCAGGAAAGTGTCAGACCCCTTGGAGCTGGAGTTACAGGTAGTTTTGAACTCCCTGATGAGAGTCCTCTCCAAGAGATGTACATGCTTAGCCCCTGAGCCATCCTTCCAGCCCCATGGATTTCTTATGTGTCCTGCACATTAATCCTCGGTTAGATGTATACAGCGACCCTTAGCCACCCTTCCATAACCCCGAGGATACCGGGATCTAAGGATTCTCAAGTTGCTATAGAAACGATGCGGTATTTGCATACAGCTTACTAATCTTCCAGAGTACTTCACATCATCTCTAGGTGACTTACACTTCCTGCCACTGTGCAGAGATTATGAAAGCTGCCACACTGTGCTGTTTAGGAAGAAATGACAATGTGTCCAATAAGTGAGACCATAGGCCTAACTATGTAGCACATGCCAGCTATGCCATGAGGTTTTGCTTTTGGATACCGTTTCCCAGTTGGTTGGATCCACAGATGCAGCAGGCAGGGACACAGAGGTTGACTGTACTTTGCAGGTATCGCATGGCGATCGATCGTATGCTGTCCTGGAGTTGGTCCCCACCTCGGAGATTGTTTCCTTTGCTCTACAGCAGCTCGTTCATGGGACATAACCCCTCCTACTCGGCTGTTTACGCTTTTGTTATCGATGCTTTTGAGATATTATTGAAAAAAAATCCTTGCCCAGAATGATGATTACATTGGTAGATGAATGGATAAAGAGGGGTGGGCTATTATGATAGAATGTTAGTCAGCCGTGAAAAGGACAGAAAGCCAGCCATTTTTGACAATGTAGAATGGAATCATGTTACTCAAGATAATATTGAGTCTAGCATCAAAAGACAAATACCATCTCACTCTTACAGGGAATCTAAAAGAATTGACATGTAGATATGGAGTGTAGCATGGTGCTTACCAAAGGGTGGAGCAGGGAACAGGGAGAGGGGCGGGGAGCAGTAACAGGGAGAGAGGCAGGTAGCATGGAGAAGGGTCGGGGCTCAGGGAGTGGGGCCGGGCTCGGGGCGGGGTTCGGGGTTCAGGGCGGAGCTCAGGGAGAGGGCTGGGGGAGAGGGGCGGGAAGCAGGGAGAGGGGCGGGGCACAGGGAGCTGGGAGAGGGGCATGGAGGACCGTGGACAAGAGAACAGAATCTTAGTGAGGCTGAAGAAGTACATTCCAGATCTGTGAACCCCAAGGTGATTGTTATTAAGGATAGCATACTGCGTACATGAAAAGTTGAGTGGATGGTGAGGCTCTCAGGATTAGACAGCTACGTGAGGTGGTCTGTTTGGTCATTGCTAGATTTATCCATGCCGCAATAGGGCGCAGACTTCAGAACATCCTGTGGCACACATTAAATCACATGTAAAGTAGTTTGCTTATTTTAGTTGAAAAGAAAAAACCAGAACAGAGACACGTAGAGAGCCCAGGGCACGCCAAGACAGCAGAAGACCATGTACTCGCCAAGGAGAGACTAGACACACTCAATCTCAGTCCTTTGGTCACAGAGTTGTGAGACAAAAGAGTTATGTTGTCTCAGAGAGAGAAAAAGAAAAACAAAAAAATCAATTTCTGGAAGATTTGGTTCCAGGACCAGCAAGAAGCAACAGAGCTAGGGGAGACATTAGCTGTTGATGGTCAAGAGTCTCGCTTTACCAGCTGAGAAGTCTTCTCTCCAGTTTCAAAAGTCTCTTTTGATGTTCTGTTTGGTAAGGGGCAAAAGAGACAGTGCGGCGCGTGAGGCTTGGAACAGATCAAGGGGTGTCACACCAGAGAGCTCAGAAGGGAATGGTTGTAGGAAAAAGTGGGGATGGTCTGGGTAAGCTATGGGATAGTCTGTGTCGTGGCTCCAATAGACACAATTGCACACAATCCACAGCAGAGTCGGGGTCCATGGTGAACATCTTCACCAGCTTGTATAGTTACAGGCCTGCCATCTCTGCCTGGGGAGGCTGGCCCAGAAAGATGAGGCCAGCCTGAGCTACAGAGTAAGACCCTGTTTCAACTAACTAAGTAACTAAGCAACCAACCAGCCTAATATTGTTCTGATTTTATTGAAACAAATTTCAGTGAAAACTTAACAGTCTACCAGAGGGCAGAGCATAACACGCCTTGGTTCTTGCAAGAGAAGGGCCATTTTAAAGTACAGTTTTCAGGGCAAGGGAGATGACTCAGTAGGGATGAGTGCTTGGTCTTCAAGTATGAGGACTCCAGTTTTAATCCCCAGCACCTCTGCAAAAAGCCAGGCATGTGCCTGTGACCCCAACATTGTGGGTAGAGACAAGAGGATCATGGGAGCTGGCACGGTGATCAGCCTAGCAGAAATGGTGAACTTCCGGTTGTATGAGTGACCCAAGCTCTGGATGTATGAGCATCTGATACTGACACACATGTAACATGCACACGCACAGAGTTTTCCAGACTACATGATGTTTGTGAACCCTTCCCTAAGGCTGTATGATGTCACCAGAAACAGGGCTGGGATTGTAGGTGGGATTGTAGATGGGGCTCTGCTGTGAGCACACAGTGTTTCTGCTGTCCTGCATTGGCTCTAACCACTGTCTAAGGCCTTACCTTAACATTTCCAGTGGGAAAGTGTAAGTATTGGAACAGTTGCCACAAACACACTTCCAGTCCCCTTGCTCTGAGGGCAGAGCTCAGTCTGACTCCACATTACTTTCCAAGTGTTATGAACTTCCGGGGGCCTGCCCAAGCCTTTTGGGATTCAAAGCTGAGGTAGAACACACCACTGGAGGAAGGTCAAAAGACTGATGATCGTTGGCCTTGTAACTCTCTCACACTGTACTGGGGGCCAAAAGCCGATGGCCTCTAGAAACCTAACACTCTCTTGCTTATTCTGCAGCTGAAAACTGCTGGCTTCTTTTCTCTTTAACTTCTTTTCTCTTAAACAAGCATGGTTTCTGGCTGTTTAATACATGCTATTTAGCAGTGGGGAATGAGTAAAAGGATTTACTGTTAGAGTTCCTTTCTCTGGCATGTCAGCCTCTAGCCAGCCTTGCTGGCTAGGCAAGAGGCTCAGAGCTCATTAACTCTTCTTGAACCAGAGAGAAAAGAAAGGAAAGGGAAGAAGTCACTCACACAGACAACTCACACCACTTTTCTTTATTGCTTTCAGCCTTTTTATAGCTTTTTAGACAGAAAGGTCTCTATGCAAGAAGAATTACCTCAGAGATAAAAGGTTACATAAAAGAGCAGTTACAGAAAGGTATCAATAACAATTTCAAAGCAATGTTTCATACTGTAAGCTCATTAGAAGTTCAAAGCAACAGTTTTTATATTGCCTTATCAATAGTGCACACCTGTGGCTTTATCCTTGGACCTGAATGGTTTTTCCTTGACACAAATTTGTCCCAAGCCTATATCTCTTTTTAGTGTAATTACGAAAGATTATTCTATTTCTTATTATGCAGCCTTTACTTACAGTTTATGAGTAGTCACATTCTATTTTTTTAAGATTTATTTATTTTATATGTGAGTACACTGTTGCTATCTTCAGACACACCAGAAAAGGGTATCAGATCCCACTGCAGATGGTTGTCAACCACCATGTGGTTGGTGGAATTGAACTCAGGACCTTGAGAAGAGCAGCTAATGTTCCTAACCACTAAGCCATCTCTCCAGTCCTGCACATTCTAACTTTATTACATCTTTCTAGCAAAACAACTAAAATCATTTCTTTAAAACTTTCTTCCAAAAAATTATTTGAATCAAATCAGGATTTCTATAAAATCATTAATTCATCTAAACAGCATTAATTCATGAAAGTTCATCTTCATGTTGATCTCTAGGAAGTCTGCTCAATAGGGCGGGCTGATGCTCAGGAATCCTTTGGGGTTGTGATACTGGCCGGAAATCTATATCAGCTGCAAGAAGCAATCCTGAGATGAAGTGTCTTGGGACCCTGCCTCAGAGCTCACCCATCATAAACCATACAAAGATGGTGGGCCACCTCCAGGAGGGCCACCTAGCCTTAGCCTTCCCTAGATGGCTCCTGACAATGAGTCACCTGCTCCCTGGGTCCTTGGAAATCAGGGCTTCCTGGAGAGCCTTGGGGTTGAAGCTGGAGGTCTGGCTTGGAGCCAGCTCTGCCTCAAAAGCCCTGGACTCAGGTAAGTCCATTTCCTCCAGAGAGTTTACCACAGGTCCTTGCCAGGAGCACAACACAAAGATAAATGCATCACTTCCCTTTGCCTGAGCCAGGACCAGGGAGGTACCCCCAAAGCTCCAGCCATCTGATAGAGCAGCTGGGGACTGCAGCTGGTTCCCAGCTCTGCCCCACAACCAGAGTAGGCTGAGCAACACCTGTAGCAGTAGGACCCTCTATCCTGTCCAGGACTGGAATGATGTTGCCTGCCACCCCTCCCTCCAGGGCTCACAAGTCGTTACAGAGGGAGGCGGATGGAGCCAGGCTTCTGTTGTGTGTGCACATGTGCCCTGCCCTGAGACAGCCCTTCTCAACTGTTCTTGCTCATCCAGGTTATCACAACCCTATCAGGTGTCACTGGTGCATAAGCTCAGACACTGGGATCAGCACATTTAAACAGACAGACAAACAGGATAAAACAAAACAAAACAACCAAACTGACAAAAACCCTGGGGCTAGTTAGATAGTTGTCAGGAGAGTGTCTATGGTGCAAGCATGGGGACCCAAGTTCTAGCCCCTCTACCTCCCACTGTGGATGCTAAGGATCCTAACTGTCCTGGAAGTGTAGAGAAGTTCTTAGAGGACATTGAGCTCTGTCCCAGCCTCAGTCTGTATCCAGGGTGAAGGATCATGGGAGTGGGAGGTAGGGAGACTGAGAAATACCAGCCGTGGCTCAGTCAGTGGGACCTGAGGGAAGGGCAGGCTTCTTTTAGGGGTGGCCTGTGCTTTGTAGACAGTGGAGAAAGGACATGGCTTACAGTTCCAGGATACCCCAGGGACCCAAGAGCACCCCGTTTGTGTCTGTTGATCACTCCTGTGTCAAACCCAAGTCTGCACTAGGCCAGGGTTGACAAAGAAAGCTTGTGAACAGGTCTGGAGATTCTACTGCAGGACCTTGGGGGGAAAAGAAGCCAGCCAGTCCTAAGAGGAGATGGGAGGGCCACACCCAGCTCAGCACTCAGGCTTTTCAAAGGCACCAAGTCTGCCTTCTACACCCTGCAGACTGGCCCCCTTGGCTGGCTCTCCACTCTGTGCCCCTATATCCTCTGAAAAGGCAGGTCAGGAGCAATAGGCAGGCGCTGTCCAGAGTCACAGGGTCAGCCCTGTGCCCTGCTCCTCTGACTGCCCTCGGAGTGGCTAAGGCCACCAGATACATTTGCTGAAAACCTGGCATTCATCCTTCCAAGGGAGCTGTGCTCAGGGTCCTCTGAGACCATCAGAGGAAACAAAATGGATGGCCAGGAACACCTACAGATGCAGGTTCTGTGGGGTAAGTCCTGGGTTCTAATCCTGGCTCCATTGTCCCATCTCTCCATTTTGGGGAGGAGGGTAGCAATTTTCTTGAAATATCGCTCATATGCTATTAGGTTTGGCCATTTGCTTCTGGGGATGTGGTTTAGTTGGTAGAATGCTCAGGTAGCAGAAATGCCTGACTTCACTCCCCAGCACACACGGTGTGTGCCCGTAATCTTAGCATTCGGGAGTTCGGGATAATTCAAGGTCGTCCTTGCTAAATATGACATTTGAGAGCTTTTGGGGGATATATGGGTTCTTTTCACAAAAGAAGGATAAATGTTCTGCCCTTTATCTGGCTCATTTTGCACTTGTCACCCGAGGGCACATCGGGAGGGCACATCCCCAACAGCACTCACACCTCCCCCTACCCCCAGCCTCTGGCAGCTTCAGTCGGGCTTCCTGTTTCTGTGGATTTGACCCCTCTGGACTGTTCTCCTGTGCAATGTTGGATGCTGTACAGCCGAGATCTCTCTCGCTTAGGGCAATGCCAGAGTCAGGACATCGTCTTACCTCTGTGCAAGGCCCGCTGTGCTGATTGGTCCACTGATGGCTGATGGCTCTGGCTAGCACACCCGGCCATGTTGAACCTTTTGAGAACTCATGCTCTAGGCTGTGGCTTGTGGGTACATATTTTTGTGTTCCACTAGCACTGTCATCTGGTGTCTCTGCCTGGACCCCAGTTCCCACAGGAAACTGGGTTATGATTGCCATCACTCTGAGGAATATGGGGTGTCATCTCTCTGTGATTTTGACTTTGGCTTCTTTGGTGGCTAAGGCTGCTATGCATTTTCTCAAATACTTATTGGGCAATATTGGGCCTCAAGCCTCAGTTTGCCTGCCTGTATAAGGGGACAATGACAGTATCTGTTTCCCAAATTTATGGAGTGCCCAGTTCCTGGCCCCGGATGCTTGCCAGTGGACATCATTGCTTGGAGCTGCACTAGGGTCTTCCCTTCAAAAGCTTAATAGTAAGAGAGAGGGACAAAGAGGAAGCCAATGCATGGAGGCATGTATGTGTACAAAAATCCCATTAGAAAGGGCATCAAGGAAGGTGCTGATGGATGTGGCCCAGCCCCGGGTGATCTTTCCCCCAGCTTTGAAGTACTGCCAGGCTGTGGATGGGCAGGCCAAGACAGACACTCCCCGGCGGAATGCCGACGGGCCTGGCTGGCACCAGGCATCTGACAAGGGGACTTGGTCTGTCCTTCTTATAAATAGTTTGGCCACCCGGAGACTTTGCTGCAGTGGCTTGTTACAGTTGTGCTGGTCATTGGAGGGCTCTGTTGCCGGGAGCACACTCCTGTGAGGCTGGGCAGCTGTGCCCTATGTTGGGGCACCTGTGGCCTGTGGAGGTGCCGTTAGGCTGATTGTGTAGCTGTAACCTGAGCCAGATGGAGGTGAAGGGACTTAATCAGCCTGTCACAGTGGAAACCAATCCACTTGGGAACAGCAAGCTTATTAGGAGACTCCAGGGAACAGAACCAGATGGGGAGGAGAGCGGACTCTCTGAGGAGCCCTGGTATTCACCGAATCTGTTCAGCTGAAAGGAAGCTGATACCCGATGCAGAACTCCTGGCTCCGAGCCAGCTGTTCGTAGCTACTGTGGTAGGCTGGGTGCCAGGTTCATTCTCTGCCCCTGGTACTATATTCTGGGCCAAAAAGGTCACAGGTGGAAAACAGGGAAGGAGGGCAGACCAGAGGATCCAGATTGACGTTGGCACTTGAGTTCTGCCACCTGGTGCCATGCGATCTGTACTTCTCCTGACACTTGTCATGTGTGCAAGAAGAGGCTGATGTCTGCTATGTCTGAGATGTAAAATGTCCCTACAGCCTCTTGTGTCTGAACACTTTGTCTGCAGATGATGGCGCCACTTTGGGAAGTTATGGGTCCTATGGGGTTGGAGCCCAGAGAACCCAGAAGAAGTGGATTGTTGGGGGTCACCTTGAAGGTTAAAATCTAATCCCACCTTCTGGGCCCAACTGTGCTTAGTGGTGGACCAAAATGTGGGCAAGCCACCCCAGGCTCTTGCTGCCACCATAATATGCCACTCCCGCCTCTGTTTCCCCTCTATTGTGGACTGTACCCTCCCATCCTCCCGGCAAGCAAACAAATCCTTCTCCGCCCCCTCCAGCTGCTTCTGTCACTACTACAGTGTCTTAGCACATGGTTACCACAAGCAAATAAAGTAATGTGTGTTCAAAGACCGAGCTGGAGAACTGAGGTCCTTTCAGATCAGCGCTCCTAAAAGCTTCTGATGTCTACATTTGACCTGTTGAGACAGAGCTCTGAGGAGAAACAGAAAGGAGAGAGAGAAGCAGAGAGGGAGCCCAGGTGGAGTCAGATCTCACCCCCCTGCGAAGGCAAGGATCTCACCGTCTCTGTCTGCAGATGGTTGGTAGATGTCTGCTGAATGTTTCTGTGCCAGCCTTTTCCCGTAGGGAGCTGTGCATGGGGACCACCAAGCTGGAGACAAACTGCCAGGCATTAAAGTCTGTAGGAGTTAGGTGGGTTCAGGCCTCAGAACCCATCTGGCTCCTCCCTGCTCCCACACCTCTTATCCTTGCATGGAACCTTCTCGAAGTTCTGAAGGCCGGGTCTGAAGTTAGTGTCCCAGGGCTCAGTCCCGGGTGTTAAGGCTTTCAGTCTCAGGTAGAAGTCCTTCTACGCATCCTGCAGCTGCAACAGGCCTCTCTCCTCTGCTTGTGGCTCTACCCCTCTGTGGTGAGGACATTTGTGACAGTCTTGAAGGACCCACCTGATAATCCAGGATCATCTCTTCCCTGAAGTTCTAAACTGCCCCCTCATGCCCTCACCTCCACCACACACACACACACACACACACACACACACTCAAGAGGCTTTTCCAGGGTCAGAGATTAGGACCGGTTTCTCTGAGCTCACTACAGAGCTCACTATAGACAGGAACACAGCTGCAGCTTCCCTGGGGGGCTATGGCCAGGGACCCGGGAACATGTCTGGAAGGAGCGCACATTCTTCCCTAGGTGGCTTTGTCCCGGGAATAGCAGCTCCATCCTTGCCCATGATACCTGCCTCTTCCTTCTGGCTTTGTCTTGTTCCACCTCCTTATAGCTTGAAGGACAGGCATCCTTACCCTGAATGATGTATCTCACAGCTGCATCACATCCTCCCACACTGAAGAAAAGTCAGACCTTCAAGCTCTTGTTTGATATATATATGGTGTGTGTGTGTGTGTGTGTGTGTATTGCACATGCAAGTGTGTATGTAGAGGCCTGAAGGCCAAGTTAGGAGTCTTCTTCAATTCCTTCCTGCATTATCCACTGAAGCAGGCTATACCATAAGAACACAGGGCTTGCCCATACATCCACTGTAGCTGGCCAGAGAGCTGGTCTCTCCTCTTTCCTAATGCTGGGATTGTAGATAGGCTACTATCACCCCATCTGGCTTTTCAATTGGTTCTGGGGGAACTGAACTCTGACCTTCATGCTTGGGTGGTAAGTACTTTATCTCCCAAGCCCTAGAACCATTTTTAATCCTGTGAAGCTGGATCCCAAGGCTATTGTCCCCAGAAGTCATATGCTCTGTCCTGTGTGGTCACTACAGTTTGGGCCTCGCTGGCCTTTCAGCCCACTAAGCGTTTGTGTCTGGCTCAGGAAAGCTTTGGTGAATGAAGAACCAAGAAATCACCAGGTTGCTGAGTACAGCCAGGCCTGCAGTCCGAGCTACTCGGAAGACAGAGGCAGGAGAATTTGCTTGAGCCCAGGAGTTCAAGGCCAAACTGAACAACTTTGCAAGATAGTATCTAAAACAAAAATCATCTCAGATAAGTTACAGGAACTGTTTTACATGAGAAGAAGCACGATTGGCCTCTAAGTCCGCATTTGCGGCCTCTGTCCTATAGGCATGGAGAATGCTTTGTGCACTCAGGAACACCTTATAACTACTATACGACAAGGTCACCTAGTATTCACATGGCATTAAGTGTTACAAACGACTTGGAAATGACTTAGCAAGGAAGGCTGACTGTAGGCTCTGCAACACTTCCCTGATTCAAATGAGGGATTTAGGGTTTGGTATATGAGGTATGGGGTGCCTGGAACCCAATGCCACCAATATGGAGAGACCAGTATATATGTTTTTTGTTGGCAACTAACAGCTCTTCCTTCTCACACATTTCCACCCTCCCTGCAAAGTCAGGCCCTTAAGTAGGAAGAAGCTGAGCCCCCTTAGTAAAACGACTAAGCCTGGGCCTCTGCTGACCTGAGGTGCAGAGAGAGAGCCCCTGAGGTGCAGAGAGAGAGCCCACTAGTAGGCAGTGCGACCTCAAGGGTGGGATACTGCGGCCCCATGGCCTCTAGAGCTTGACCCTGGATGGCCTGTGAACTGCAGCTTGCCAAAGGCAATTGTCTCTGTCCTCCCTATCCCCAGGTTCTCTTCAGAGGAGTTGATTTACAGCCCTGAGAAAGTAGAGTCTGTGGGAGAGGATGCATAGGCCTGGTTCCAGGAAGGGTAGCAGCTGCTACCCTTAAAAAAAAAAAACACACACACACATTGTAGGAACCAGGGAGACAACTCAGTAAAGTGCTCACTACACAGGCATTAGGACCTGAGCTGGGGTCCCCAGAACCTGTGTGAAAAGCTGGGCTTGGAGATGTGAAGTATGATCCTAGCACTGGGAAGGCAGACATAGGACGGTCACTGGAGCTTCCGGTACACCAGCCTAGCTCCAGGGTTGGTGAGTAACCCTGCCTCAAAACCTAAGGTGGGGCCATAGAGAAAGACATCTAGTCTGATGCTGGCTTCCATACACGTATAGGCATATACACAAGAACATATAGACCTTACACAAAAATGTACACTTTAGGGTTTCTGAGATAGGTAGATGGATAAAGGGCTTGAGTTTAATCCTTTGAACCCTCTGACTTCCACATGCACCCACTGAGAAATGCCCTTGTAGTAATAATAATAAAAAAATTAAAAAATACACATTTTCAAACAGTATTTTAAGAGTTAAACCTAAATAAAGAGATAAGGCCCAGCGTCATACTCCAGGAAGCTGAAAGGTAGGGACACAGGGGACAAAGAGGCCTCGTCCTGGCTTTGCCTGCCTCTAGCTCTGCCATTGTGGGCAGTGACTGCACCTAAGCCTCAGTTTCCCTGTTTGTGCCTGGGTGAGCACAACACATGGAGAGGGGTCTGCACACACCACAGTACACATAAATAGATACAGACACCCCACACATGCGCACACCCAACCATACACACCACACAGATACATACAGATACATATACACACACACACCAGACACACACTACACACTACACACACAGACATACAGACACACACACTACATACATACATATCACATACAGATACACACTCATACCACACCACACACACACACCACACATACACAGATAGACAGACACACACTACATACACATATACACACACAACACCATACACACACAAACACCCATAGTACACCATATACAAACACTACATAGACTGATAGGCACATACACACACCACACCACAGAAAGAGACACACACACAGACAGACAGACAGACAGACAGACAGACAGACACACACCCCAATGTTCCCAAGGACATGCCTACCTCAGCCCAGTTCCAGACACTTCTGCAAGCAGAGTCTCTAAGAGGGAATTCCCCACTGGTGTTAGGTGTGAGCGTCTGAGCCTGGCTAACTCCTCTTATGCTCTGACTCTCTTCACGGCCATCTAGAGCCTCTGACCTGGGGCTGCTCCTCCATCCTCCGTGCCCCTCAGTGATAATTGTCATCCTGACAGAACCTGAATCATCCGGGAGACAGCCTCTACACCCATCTGTGAAGGATCGTCTTGCTTACATTACCTGTGGTGGGAAAACCCATTTTAATGGTGAGGGACCACCTGGGCTGGGCTGCGGCCCGTGTTAAATGAAGAAAATGAGCTGTGCGTAGGCCTACATCTGCCTTTCTCCACGGAGTTGTCAGGGTATCTCCTCAAAGCAGCAGTTAAGGACACTAAACTCTTCCAGCAGCTGGGGCCAACAGACCGTTCTCATCTCCTGGCGACTGCCAGGGCAGGCCCCTCTTGCTGGGTTGCCAGGTCACTCCAGGTGACTTCTTCCCTCTGCTTTTCCTTTCCTGATGGGGACGGTCCTCTTTAGTGTTGTGATAGCCCATCACTTCCTCTGGGGCTGCTGTCCCTCCCAGATGGTACTGCCTAAGGCATGGTCTGATTGATTCTCTTCTCTCCCCAGTACCTGACACACAGTAGGTTCAGAATTGTTATATTCACCTCTTGATCATTAATGTTTCTTCAAAGCCTTTCAGGAAGGCTCTCTGCTAGTCACTGAAGCTGGAAGGCTGTGTTCGGCAGTGGGGCTAGTCCAGGGTTTGGCTGCAGGGTTGTGGGCCACAGAGCTTCCCATTAGGTATGCCTACTAAACCAGAGTCTGAGTGCCCCCTGCCCCTTAACTACCACACCAGGGCCTCTGTGTTCAACATCCTCTCCCTGGGCTTCAGTGGACTGATTTGTAAATGGGAAGGAAGCCGCAATTGGTAGTCTCTGAAGTGTTTCTGAAACCGGGCATGTGAAGCCACAGGGCATGAACAAGCTTGCTGCTGTCCAGGCACCCCTACATGGAGACATGACATCCCGGTAGCTTCATGGCAGGCAGCAGTGTCACCAGCTTGGCAGAGCCCCTGTCCCTCCACCCTGCCTTCTGCCACAGTGGCATGCGTGATCCTTGTGGGCCCTGTAGGTGGGCTCTGTCAGACTTCTAGGCGTGGCCTGCCTGGCTCCTTGTGCTGAGGACAAGGGGGTGAGGCAGTGGCTACAGGATGACCTCGGGGGTTCCCATTGGTGGCCTTGCATTTTTGCTTTGTGCTATGGACCTCTGTTTGACTGGAGTGTATTCAGGACAGAGGCGTGGGTGGGCATGGACTCACTCTTTCCTAGTCTTGTTCTGAGGCTGGGTGACTCAGCTTGGCATCTGCACGGTCACCACTGGCTGAGCCGCTGGCCAGTTGTGCAGTCCTTCAGCCCCCACAGCTTCAGTTTCCCTACCTTGTACTTGGGATATATAAAACTCCACAAGTTTCTGTAGAGCCTTCTCCAAGCCATGCAAATGAAGCCCAGTATATAAGAGGTGCTTCATCAAACCCCTGCATCCCCTGGGCCAGCAGGCACCTGCCTCTAGGCCTTCCCTGCATTGCAGGAGAGGACAGGTGGGAAAGAGCTGTAAACCTAACCGGCTGCAATCTCACTAATGGTTGATCTCTCTCTCCCGAGGAGGAGGAGGTCGGGCTTCCTGCACGGGGCCAGGAACAACAGGCTTTTGTCACTGTTCTTGCAGGAACAGGAGGGACAACACAAGCCAAGTCAGGTGTCCTTATCTTTCCTGGCAAAGCAGGGCCTCTGGGCCAGGTCCCTGCTGGCAGCCGAAGGGAGGCATGAATAATATAGAAAGGCTGGCACCAGAACCCCAGCCACCCTTTTGTGTTTTGAGCTGGGGAGGGGGGCGAAGCAGAGAGAGGCAGCCTTAGGTAGCCTGAGAGTCTGAGGTCCAGAGCAGCCAAGGGGTCCATAGTAGCTAAGGTGTCTGTACTGCGGGAGTTACTGTGAAGGCTACATTGTTACATCTCAAATCCTACAGGTAGTGTGTCCTTGGGCCTCATCCTTGGTTGGCTCCCAGAGTTGGTGCAATGCCCTGTGCACAGGAGATGCCTAGGGGTGGGTGTGAATTGGTCACTCCATTGCTAGCCTCCCGGGAGGCTGGGCTGGGAGCCAAGTGCACATATGATCACCTGTGAAGACCGGGTGGAAGTTGAGATGCTCAGCACAAGGGTATTGTAGCCACGAAGGAACAGACTCTAGAGTGCCACTGACCTGGGCAGTTACCCTCTGACAAGAGGCAGAATAAGGCACCAAGCCCCTCACCTCTTGCTCTGCACCCTGTCAGCTAGTCAGGGAGCTTTACAAAGCTCATCTTGACTCTGGGGTGGTTTCTAAGAAAATAGAATCAGGGAGTGGCGCTGTGCTGGGGACACCTCGGAGTCCCAAGGAACCTGTGAGCATGTGTGGGTCCTAGATTTGTATACCAAAGGTTCTTACCTATGCTGCCAGGAACAACACCCCCGATGCCATCAGGGCCTGGGAGAGAACACCGCACAGTGCTAAGCACGTCTGATGTAGGGGTTCAGGGGTGGAAGACTCAAGCAGTATAACTACACCAAAGAAGAAATCACAGGCTGCAAGGCCTGGCCTGGCCCTCCCTCACACAGACTTGTGGGAGATAGCAGGCTGACTGGCCAGGCCACTCCGTCCAGCCCCACTGTGAGTCACTGGCTGGCTGGAGGCCCAGGCAGAGGTTGAGGGAGGCCTGTGGCTGGACTTCCTGGGGTTAGCAGCTCATCATTGACCTCAGATTCCTGGTGGGTTTGTGGCCTCTGGGAATCAGGATGTAAGATCACAGAGTGGTTGGTCATGTAGTTTTAATCTGTGTAAAATTCTAAGCACATTTCTAAAGGGTGCCTGCTTTATTGGCCTTTCCAGATGAAGCCTAAAAGCTAAGACATTAAAGATGACTGGTCCAGGGCGCTTATTCAAATGTCATGTTGAAGCCAGGTGTAATACTATCTTAGTTTCAACTACCATGAGGGTGAACTAGGAAGACATCTTGACCCTTGGAATTCAAGACTGGCATGGGCAACAACGGCGAGGCCCTGTGTCAAAACAGTAATGACAAAAGGGTCATATTCTGGGCTGGAGAGTCTGTGTGCTCCCCTAATGTCAGCGATCTTCACTCTTAAGTGCCATTGGACACTTTATTTGGACACTAAAATATTGGACACTAAAAATAATTAAAATTTTTAATTTACCGTATGGTATGTGTGTGTGCGTACACTGGTGGGGATGCTATGGCCTGGAGCATGTGTGGAGATCAGAGACCAATCTAAAGGAGTCATTGCTTTCCACTCAGTGAATCCAGGGGATTGAACTCAGCTCATTAGCCTTCTCAGCAAGCACCTTCAGAGAGAGAATAAGCCCTCTCTGGCCCCTTTTGGATCTTTTATGGAAACTCTATTCCCCTTGCAAGTCACTTTCTCAAACCCCTACCAGAGTCTGAACTCCAAGAACACACAGGCAATGGCCATCCACGTTAGATACTTGTAGGCCCGTGCCCACGTGAGTGTGCAGGAAGATACTCACACACCCATCTTAGCTGCAGGATTTTCAGGGCCCTGTGTGAAGTGGGCATGTGCAGAATGCCACAGGATTGCACAACAGTGATTCTGAACCATCTAACCAGCTAGGGCCCGGGGCCCAGCACACACATGGCCACAAAACCACACCCGTGCATATATCCCGAATCCTCACAGACGAATGTCCCCACAGGACAGACACCCATGAACACACACTTATATGCGTATACACTGAAAATTCTCACACATGTTCAGAGGCAATGAGGCTTTTAAAATATTCCTTCACTGTGATAGGAAGTGTGCTGTTTAGCATTTAATGAGAAAAAAATATATATCAGAGTTGAATCACGTGTGAAACGCCTGCGGCGAGGAGCACCTGATGGAACAGTCTGTGAATCATTGTCTTGGGTTTCATGGGTAACGTTTTAATTGGGTTGTGACGAGTTTGGGAAAACTTTTAGGTTTCTTCCATTCGCAAATCCAAACTCAACTGGCACTAATGCTCCCAAAGTCCTGACGCTTCCTCAATAAAACGTGGACTTGCTTAAGAGGGTTTGTGAATGTTTGCCTACCAAAGAAGAAAGGACAGGATCGCTCCCTCTCCTCCGCCCCAGGAGCAGGAAGGAAACCTGGGCAAGCACAAGGGAGGGCCCATGCTAGGATCCACAGCATTCCTGTAAAATCCTGGCACAGTCACTGTCACTTCAGTGCTGGAGTGGGGGAGGGGGAGTGGATGCAGGCAGATGCCTGGCACACAGCTGCCCGGCCAGCCTAGCCAGTCAGTGAGCTCCAGTGTCAGTGAGAGCCTCTGTCTCAATAAACAAGGTGGAGAGCGGTTCAAGGAAGAAAACCCGTGCCTGTGCTCAGCTACTGTGCCCCGCTGCCTGGCACACAGTGGGGATATGGCAAATGATAACATTGCTATATTTCTTTAGAGCCTAGGGTCCTACTTACTATGAGATTCATATGTTTTCTAGGTCATTAAGAAAGGCAACCCTCCCTCCCCCTTTAAAACTCTGGCATTAGCCACGATGCACAGAGAGAGACTCACCCAGTCTCAGAAGCCCGTGGCAAGTACATCTTAGAGCCACAGTCATCTGGATGGAAAGGCTGAGGCCAGTAACCTCAGTCTGAATGCTGTGGGATCTGAGACTGAACAGTTTGTCTGTCTCCAGGCTCTGTGTCGCCATGAAGAGCATGGAATTTCACCCACCTTCATAGGGATTGCTTTGGGAGAAGAGACTCAGCATCCCCTAAAATGCTCTTCTTGAGCCCCAGTTTGGGCAACCTTAGGGTCCAGGGCCCACGGGGGTGGGGTGGGGGTGGGGGGGAAGGAAGGCTCATTCTTTGGCTCTCCCACATTTTAGCACAGGCAGGCACAGTTTGAGGGGTTTTCTTCAAAGTGAGTTTCAGAGCCCAGTAGTGATGTTGAGGACTGGAGGCCTCTCTGAGTCTTAGTCACACTCACAGTGACTCATTATGCGAGGAGCCTTCACAGAGGCAACTGGCCTTGGAAGGCAATGGGCTCATGAATATTCATAGACTGGCCCATCAATTATGCATTCCATGTCTTCTCTGGGAGAGGCTAAGCAGGGCTGAGTGATTTTTCGCCCCAGGCGACAGAAGGCTTGCTCACAAGCACATACATCCCTCCCTCCCATCACAATAGACTTGAGGGGCGTGTTAAGTCAGGCCAGAACTCTGGCTGTGGAGCCACTGGGCTTTCCTTGGCTGTGGCTACACTGATGGCCAATGGATACCAGTGGCTGTATTTGTTTAGGGAATAGGGCATCTGAGATGCTGAAGTCTCTTTCTTGATCTTACAGTCACCCCACAGGTCACAGCTGCCAACCAGATGTGTGTGTGTTTCACGTGTTCTCCAAACTAGAGCATCTCAGGTATAGGTGGCCAGGTGCTACAGAATCAGTGCTGGGCTTGGGGTCAGGGTAGGACCCCGATTCTAGCAGAACCATGAGGAAGAGATCAGCCAGTGCCTGTGTTAGGGAGAGGCGCCAACGGGAGAAGGGCCAGCATTGGCCTTCTCTCTTTCTCTGCCCTTTATGTGCACACCGATGGCACACGATCGGGCAGTGTTGGCTGGGTAGCATGCATGCTGGGGGCATGGCTCTCCTCAGTGGGCCTTCCTCTACCAGCTCAACTTTCTGGATTTCACTGATTCTGATGACTCTCTATTGGAGCCTAGTCCTGGATGGCAGGTCTCAATTCTTTATGTGTGTTCCCGGGTGACTTCAACACTGTTGCTGCTATGCACAGTCAGAGGTATGGACACTCACATCTCTTTTCATTCAACCCGCCCAGGAATCTAGAGAGAGAGACAGGGCATGGTACACATAAACTGGGCTGCACCCAGAGAGGGGACAACTGTCTTCCTTAGCAATCCAGCTTTGGCCTTCCTCTTCTGCAGCAGGGTTTGAGAAAGCTGCCTTCAGATGCAGTGTAAAGTGATGGATTAAGAGTTGTGGGCTGGGCTTAAACCATTCTATTGGGTTGGGGGTGGAGGGGGCATTCCGAATGTGAGTAACAAGCCAGGATCTCTCCAGACAATTAAGTGGGGAAAAGAAAAAATGAAAACAGTTACAGTCTTTGCACTTGGGAATCTCTCCATCAAAGGGCTCCTTCCTTCTTCCTTCCTTCACTGCCACAGCCACAGCCACATGTTGCTCAGTTGCTGCTGTGTTCAGGACTGTGGAACCTGAAGTCAAACAAGGTGGCTTTCTGCCTGCAACTCTCCGCCTCTGTCATGTCAGTCTTACTAAGCAGTCTGTTTGGAAGTCACTGTTCAGAGGGTGTGACTACCATCTCCCTCCTACCATCATTAGTTCTGTGTCTCCTTGGTAACCAATGACCACTATTGCCTGGTCCCTCCTCCCCCTGGCTTTAATAGAATTCAATAACCCTGCTCTCTTTAAGAGAACTTGAAAACAACCTGGCCATCTTCACCCCCAATCACATGTGAGAGTCACCAGTGCTAGTAAGGTCCTTTCTGGGACAGACGCCTGGGAGTGTGTCTCACTAACTTACTGCATGGCTGGGCAGCTAGGATGTAGGCCCATCCCATAGTTACTGAATTATGCTCAGTAAGTATAAACCCGGGGCTCGAACACTGCCAAGTCACTCAGCACCCTCCTGTGTGGGTTTGCTACCACAGAGCCAAGCAAAGCCTGACTCCAAAGAGTTCCCAGCAGGCAGGGAGAAAGAAAACAAGAAGCCCTAGACAAGGCCCGAAGCTCTGATCGGCACTAACAAGACTTTTCAGTGATTTCTTCCCACCTGATGCTCATTGAAGAGCTTTTCCAACTGCTATCTCACCTGAGCCTTTGGGCAGAGTCTCAGAGCAGCAGAGTTGGGACCTGACCATCTTCTTCTTTTCAGCTCCAAGCCAGTGTGGCTTCACTGACCTAAAAACCATTCACACAGGACATTCCCATGGTAGATCTTCGGTTGGTATTTGTCAGATATCTGGGGCTTGACAGACATCACAGTCTTGAATACCACTGAGGGAGGTGGGTGGATAGAGCAGTGTGGTAGGTGTCAAACACAGGCCGGGAGAGAGATCTCTGTGTGTCACTGGGCCCGGCTGCCCTTTATCTGCCGAAGCCAAGCTGCCCAGAGTGATTGCAGGATTGGACGGGAGGCATATTGACCAAATTCTCGGGTCACAGAGAGGTTGGGCAAGGACATGATAGGGAGGCTACAGGATGAGAACAGAAAGTGATCTCTATCAGTTCAAACAGGGAAGGAACTCATGAGCTTTTTTTTTTTTTTTTTTTTAAGATTTATTTTATTAATATATGTAAGTACACTGTAGCTGTCTTCAGACACTCCAGAAGAGGGAGTCAGATCTTGTTACGGATGGTTGTGAGCCACCATGTGGTTGCTGGGATTTGAACTCTGGACCTTCGGAAGAGCAGTCGGGTGCTCTTACCCACTGAGCCATCTCACCAGCCCAACTCATGAGCTTTGATGGTCACAAAGTCCAGCACCCAGATCATGAAACGACAGAAAATCCAACAATGATCAGACAAAGATGTAGAGGAAGAAATGAAAGACTCTGACTCATGTGGGACAGAGAGGACTTTATATAAATCAGCTGCAAAACGGAGCCTTGAACCAGACAGTGACCTTGACTGCCAGCGTCTTCCTCTGTCTCATGTGACAATAATAGCAGTGGCCTGGCTGGGTCATTTCTAAATTTATTTATCTCATAAACTTTAAAAAATTATAGCATCCAGAGTGTTCAGATGCTAAGCGTATGGCTTCCTGGATTTTCGCAAAGTGAGCTCACCTGCTTAGGAGGACTACACGAGAGCTGCCAGCCGAGAGCCCAGTGTATGATAGAGTTCCTCACAGTTGTCCCCAGGAGCAACTGAAGAAACAGCCAGAGGAGTGCTTAGGAGAGGCCATGTCCTTACTGGCCATGATGGAGGCTCAGCTGTGTGGCTGTCCTGAGCGTCCTGAGTGTCCTTTTCTCCTACAGCATTGGTGTGACAGAAGCTTGTACCTGGATGGTGATAGGCCAGAAGCTGTCAGGTCAGGAGAGATGCCAGGAAGGAGTCTGCCTCGTGGCACCCACATCCGGCTCTGTCATGCAAGGAGGGGACGACGGGTTGGCTGCTGAGGACTGGGGCTCCTGACGGTCTGGAGGATGTTTCCAGGCAGAGTTTGGATGCCAGGGCCACCCATGGTTTCTTGCCAGCCCTATGTCAGCAGAGCTTCATGGAGGAGGAGGCAGCCTGGAGCAGGGCAAGGAGCCCTGGAAAGGAGAGGGGCAGGGCAGATGGCCAGTCCTGATGGCCACTGATTTTCGGCATGGCGTTCTTCTTTTCCACAATGCCTTCTGTGATGCTTACATGACCACTGAAAACTCTAGCTTAGGGACAGGTCCTTGCAGGCCCTCTAGGCCTCAACCATGACTCCCCAGCAAGAGCTATGTCTAGGGTTTCCCTTTTTCATTGCAGGGGCCCTGATGTTTACAGACAGGCATCCAGCTCAGAGAGGGCAAGCGGACCTGCCCACAGGATTCTGGTTCTGCGAGCCTGCCTCCACCTGGCTTCTCACCTCTGCTCACCATCCAGGCCAAGGTGGACCATTTCTCCATCCAGTTTCCCCTCTCCAACAGTCACAGCCCCAAATCCAAGCTCCCCAAGTTAGGGTAAGTTAGGCACTGGCTCACAAGAGTGTCCACTGTCAGCTACGGCCAGGTTCCAAGTGTACCACTTGGTCCCTTCCCCCAAGGAAGACAGAACATAGGCCGCCCTATGTATGGCCATGAGAAACATGGGTGTTTGTGAGACCCTCAGGCCTTCCCTGGTTCATGCCGTGATGTGTCTGTCCATTCTGCCGGACAGAAAGCAGGGTTCATCAGAGCATCTGGGTCTTAGAGAGGTGAGGCAGACTCTGACCCAGAGGTAAGTCCTCAAACGTGCCCTGTCTCTGGGTAGGGTGCAGAAAGCCATGGTTCCACAATTTGGCTTCTTTGCTGTCTGGTTTCAGTGCATCTGTGTTACCTCGTGACCCACAGTGCCTCAATAGGAATAGAGCAGGTGGGCTGTCACATGCGGTTCTAATGCCACCAGGAGTGGCTTGAGCTACTGAAAGGCATGTTTTGAGGGAAGGAGTCTTTACCACCCGTGGATTGTGTGGGATGACTCTCATGCCAAGTATGAATAGGAGAGTCTTCCGATGCTGGACAAATGAATCTACGGAAGGGGGAGGGTGAACCACACACAGCATCACCTAGGATCTGGAGCAGTGGTTCTCAACCTGTGGGTCTCAACCCACTTGGGGAATCAAATGGCCCTTTCACAGGGGTCGCCTAAGGCCATTGAGAAACACAGATATTTACATTATGATTCATAACAGTAGCAAAAATACAGTTAGGAAGTAGCAACAAAAATAATCTTATGGTTGGGGTCACCACAAGATGAGGACCTGTATTAAACCGTCATAGTCTCAGGAAGGTTGAGAACCACTGATCTAAAGTTGTCACTTCTATATGAGAAGACCTAGCAGTGTCACCTCTGGGTTGAAAGAACTGGTCTCTTGAGGAAAACACAAACACTTAATTGTTTAAGAAAAAAATGTTTCATGACAAAGTCAAACAGAAATGGCCCTGCACACCTGTCCTGTGTTCAGCCCTGATGTACCAGGGTGAGCATGAATGTGGTGTAATATGTAAAGTGGGATTCCAGAGCCCAGCTCCTAGGGGGACCTTGAGGGGGAGAAAAATAAGAGCAGGCTGAGCAGGGCAGGGCCTCAGGCTCAGTCCCAGCCCGCAGGGCTCACCTTGCTGTGTTGACTAGGAACCAAAAGAGGGGGATGGGAACAGTTCCAGTTCTCTCTCCCAGTGAAGCAAGATGGTCCAGCAGCCTGGAGCAGAGTGCCAGAGGAAATCAGTCCCATGGGAGGGGGCAGTTAGAGCCAAGGGAACAAAAACTGGGGTGACTTCTGGAATGCGTTCAAAGTCTCGTGTTCCTTGCCGACCTTGGCACATCCGAATATCCTGAAGAGATAGATGCTCATCTGCTGGTCTGCTGATCAGTTCCCGGGGCTGGCTGATGTGACTGATCCAAGGAACAGGCTTTGAGCTCCGAGTCATCACGTGGCACTTTCCTGATACCCCTGGCTTGCGGAGAGTGTGGACAGGTGGAGGGTGACAAAGACCATGGAGGGTCAGGGAAGGCTTCCTAAAGGGGACACTGGATGTGCTGCTGAGGACAGAGAGGGAGATGGTTAGTGTGTCAGGAGGGAGCAGGCAGGACTTGCCACATTAGTCACAGGAAATGCAGGGTGTGCTGTCTGTGGCCAAGATACTGTGCTTGGAGAGCTGAGACTTACCTTGGGCCCAAGATTAGGTATGCCTCCTCACAGACCATTCCCAGATAGTAAGTCCAAGGCTGTGGGAAGGGATGAGAGAGGGAGGGTGGATACACCTTGGAGAATTAAGGCTGGTACACCAGAGTGGGTGAGAACCCAGAGCCCAGTGTCTGCCCACCAGGCGTTTATTGAGATGAGCAGGAAAACTGCATTCTTCCCAGAAAGGTAGAATTCCTGAGGGCAGAAGCTATGCCTCCTGTCCTTTGACTAAGTGAGAAGGAAGTAAGTATTCTCACTCCGTGACAGCTAGTCTTGATTTCTCAGCCTGCTGGTGACTGTTCTATGCTCCAATATCAGGACGAGTGTCTGTCTTTAGCTTTGGGGCCAGTTGATAGCCCCTGCCATTGGGTTGTCCTTAGCATAGTTATAAGCCACAAGCTGTGGTTCTGTGGCGTGTTTTGTGTGTGTGTGTGTGTGTGTGTGTGTGTGTGTGTGACTTACTGTGTAGCTCTGGCCAGCATTAAACTCATGGAGATCCTTCAACCTTTGCCACCTCAAACTCACCTGCCTCTGCCTCCCGAGTGCTGGGATTGAAGGCGTGCCCCATTATGGTTTGGCTGATACATTATTTAAAAGCTGATACATTATTTAAAAGCAGTGTTGATGACTCCTAGATGAGATGCTGCCCTAACACCACCTAAAGCTTTGATGAAATGTGCCTTAGGCTTGCTTGAGAGACCTGTGGCCTGGCTAGAAATGGGTCCAAGCCAATGTGCAGAGATGCATTGAGATACCCGAGTAATTATTGTATTATTCATTTCTCTGTTGGCAGTTTCCTTTCCTTCCCCTCCCATCTGTTTTTGAGACAGCATCTAATGTAGCCCAGGCTAGCTTCAAACTCACTATGTAGCTAAGGATGACCTTAACTTCTGGACATTCTCTTGAGTGCTGAGGTCACAGTCAGGCACCACACCAAGTTTATGTGGTGTTGGGAATGACCCAGAGCCTTTTGCCTAGGAGGCGAGCACTCTGCAAACTGAGCCACATCCTCGGCTGTTATTAGTTTATTAAGGTGGTAAAATACGTAGCCGCACTTGTAACTATAAGCTTTTCCTTCCGACCACTTTGTTCCCAGAAACAATGACTCTGAGACTTAATATTTCACGAGTAAATGCTCAGGCCTAAGCTCCCGCTCTGTTCTCAGACTAGCACATGTCTCAATAATCTGGGTTATTCTAGTCTACCTTCCTCCACCAGTCACTTACCTCTCCTCGGCTTTATGTCCCTGCCTCCTCCAGCATCCCGGGCAAAGCTCTCCATCTAACCATCTAACTCTTTCCCAGAATATTCTCTCTCTCTCTCTCTCTCTCTCTCTCTCTCTCTCTCTCTCTCTCTCATGGAACTCCCACCTCCTGTCTTAGCTCATTAGCCATAAGCATTTTTATTGACAGGCGAATGGTTTTACATAGCGCACAAGAGATTCTCTCCACAAGCCCCAGCTATCTCACCACGTCTCAGTGGAAATATGCTCAGTACATTTAAGGCAGTTCCCACCACTGATTTCCAGAACTGTCCCCATTAACCAACCACCCGTCCCCTCCAACACCCAGGCTCTAGTAATTACCATCCTACCGTCTTTATCTTTTTTGTTGTTTTTTTTGTTTTTTGTTTTGTTTTGTTTTGTTTTGTTTTGTTTTGTTTTGAGACAGGGTTTCTCTGTGTAGCCCTGGCTGTCCTGGAACTCACTCTGTAGACCAGGCTGGCCTTGATCTCAGAAATCCGCCTGCCTCTGCCTCCCAAGAGCTGGGATTAAAGGCGTGCGCCACCACTGCCTGTCTGCATCTGTCTTCTATTACTCAGTGTGGCATCCTCTTGGTTCATTTATGTTGTAGCAAGTGTTGCTATGAGCCAAGACTCAGTTGACTCCCTGTGTACAGGCGGGACGGGGTATCCACTTATCCATCTGTGGCTACTCCGGCTTTTTCCACCCTTGTCTACTGTGGATAGGGTTACCATGAACACAAACGGGGAATCTCTGTTCGCACCCCTGTTCCTAGTTCTTTTGGGTATATATCTAGAAACAGGATTACTGGTCCATATTAGAATTTTATTTTTAATTACTCAAGGAACTCAATTGATAACTTTAAAAAAAAAACCACACATTTAGATGGGTGTTTTGTTTTGGGGGAGGGTTTATCAGCCACAGCCTCACCTGGACATTCCATCCCAGCAACTCCAGCACATGATGCCCCCAAACCAGGCTTCAGCTCTTCACCATTGACACTCTACTGGACAACATTAAATGTCTACCCAACCCAATATCAGTAATTTGTTTCACTTGGCGAGGAGTGATGTTTAAAATTTAATGGAGCCAGCAGATTTCCATAACTCTGTGTTGCCAGGCAGCAATCACACTAATAAACGGCCATTGCTTTTCTTGTGAGTGTTTGCAGGGAGCGCACAGGTCAGCCTCTAATGCAGTGAGCCTGGCGCTGGCTTCTCCAGGAAGCAAAGGCCAATCCATCATCCTAGGGCTTTACCCTGAAAAGGCTGCGCGTCCACTGGGAGTCCCTGCTTCCCAGAGGTCTCTCTCCCTGCTTCTGCTGATTCATATTCCCATAATTCCTCCATTGCATAATATTTTCCCATCACCATGGAGACCATGTGAGAAGAAGGCTTGGGGAGAAACTTCAGAGTTTACTTCATATTTCCACAGCCAAGCCCGGACTTCAGTGGAAAGTAGCCATGAGTTTAGATTGCAAAGAAGAGGGGTTCTGTAACAGAGCTTGCTATAGCTGAGAGGGACTACAAGGCAGGACTCGTGGCTGGGAGCTGGGTCTAGTTCCAGTACTTGCCAGTCATTCTTGTTGGGCGAGGCATCCTTTCTAAACCTCAGTTTCTTTCTCTGTAAACCGGGGTGGAGAAAGGGAATCGCTTGAGAAAATGCAGGATGTTTGCAAAATGGTAAAATCTGTCTCAAAATAATACAAAATCCTTTATTGTAGGTCAAAGTGGGGGTAAAGGGGGCTTCATCTTGCTTTACTGTTTACACACACATCACACACACACATGCACGTGCAAACACACACATGCACGTGCAAATACACACACATGCATGTGCAAATACACACACACGAACACACACATGCACGTGCAAATATACACACATGCATGTGCAAATACACACACGCGCACATGAACACACACATGCACGTGCAAATACATACACACGCACATGAACACACACACGTGCAAGTGCAAATACACACACATGCACATGCAAATACACACACACACATGAACACACACACATGCACATGCAAATACACACACATGAACACACATATATACATACACACACGTGCACGCACGTGCACACGTATGCATGCACATACACACATGTGCACGCGTACAACACACAAACTTCTACAGCATCCTAGGTGATTAACTAAAACTCCACTTTATATTTATTCTTCCACTGGGCCCCACATATGACTCTGCAAGTCTAGTCTGCCCAAGGCCAGGGGTAGGGAGCACACACAGCTGGATCAGGGCCAAGTCGTTCTGATCTAAGAGCACACCTTGGGGTTCCCTGTAGCTTTGTCTATGGCAAGGATAGGGAAAGTCACCCCCACACTGGAGGTGTACATTGGATGTAAGGTCCGTTCTTGTATTAGCGGTGAGGCATTGTGGTCACCTCAGAGCTTTGTGTTAAAGGAAACCTTTACAAGGACATGTGGGCCCCAGATTGGACTGAGCAGTCAGAAGGACCCTTCAGTGGGGTGAGAGCTCAAAAGGCTTGCAGAGTCTGGACCAGGGAGGTGGTGTCTGTTTGGGTATTGATTCAGGGCTGTAGAGCTGATGGTGCTGCCTTGGAAGAAGAGACTTCAAAACTGTAGGGAAGAACGTGGGCTAGCTCCGGCTATGCCTGTCTTTGATGAACAGGCTAGCTCAGAGCATTAAAACAGGAGCACTGTATTTACTTATTTACTTATTTTAAGTGAGCCTGCATGTTTGCTCTCATGTGACAACCTTGGGTGGCATCCTTCTGTCACTGCCCACATTTTTTGTTGTTTTGTTTTGAGACAGGGCATCTCCTTGGTCAGGATCTCACCAAGCTGGCGAGGCTGGAAGCTATCAGGTCCCAGGGATGCCCTTGGCTCTTCCTCTCCTGCATTGGGATCACAGGCACACGGCATCATAGTTTTAACCTGCGTTATGAGGAATCAGAATGCCGTGCAGGCTAATGTCCTCTGAATTGCTCTGAAGTTGGTCTCCAGGGAAGCCAGCCAGGGAGTAGAGGAGCTTGGGGACTCATGCCATCTGCCCCCCACCTCTTTCTCTGTGTAGAAGAGGCCATGGGCTTCGATCCTTGATCTGAAACAACCCCACCCCAGGCACATTTCCCACAAGTCCCTTCTGCCTCCTCTACTGTTCTGGGAGCTTCACTCAGTTTGTCCTTGCTCTTGTCTGCCCAGTTCCTACAGAGCCTAGGCTTTCTCTTTCTCCTCTTCTCCCTTTTTGTCTCTCACCCTCTCTTCCCCTCCTCTTCCCTGCCTCTCCCTTCCCCTCCCCCACAACTTTTCTTTCTCCCACTCCCCCTCCTTCCCTCTCCCTCCCCCTCCTTTCCTCTCCCTTCCTTCTCTGTCTTACTACACACCTTGCATTTGTCTCTCTACCAGTTCTCTGACTTTTTCTGCTGTTTTCGATGACATGGAATCTATTCAGTGACTTCTTTGATTTCAGACTCTGCACAGTTGTACGATGTTCACTTGAGTCCATGTAAGAATTCAAGTCAGTGCTCTGTCCCCAGAGTTACTTAGCAATTGCCAATATTAAAGTTAAAAACCTTTCATTAACCCCAAGCAGAAACCACTCTGGTGATCAACCAATCATTTCCTACTCCTGCATTCCACTCCACCCACCCCGCACCCCTCCCCCCCAGTCTCCTTTCTAATCTTTGTGGATTTGCCTGCTCTCAACAGCCCTGTGTGCTCTTGTACTAGTTAGCACTCCCTGTCACTAGGACAGAATACCCAACAAAATCACCCTAAAAGAGGAGGGGTTTGTTTTGGTTCCTGGATAAAGGGGATGCAGTTTATCATGGAGGAGAAGGCACAGTGGCTGGGGCTCCACTCTTGGTGCTGTGACAGCCTACTGCATCTCAGAGGGTCAGGAGCCAGGAGCTAGATCTAAGCCTGCCCTATGGCTTGTATCTGCTAGCTAAGCCCTATGTCCTGAAGGCTCCACAGCCTCACAGAGCAGCTGTGGGGACCAAGTGTTCACACTCATGACGTGTGAAGAACATTTCATAGTGAAACTCTGCTATGCCTCCAACGGGAATCATACACTATGAAGTGTTTAGTGTCTGCCTTGTTTGTTTAATGTGTTTGTTTAATGTAATGCTTCAACTTTGCCCGTGTTGTGGCTTATACCCATACTTTGTTTTTATGGCCGAGTAATAGTTCATTATATGGACATAACACATTTTTTTTTACCCATTCACCAGATAGTACACATTGAGGTTTTTTGTTTTGTTTTGTTTTCCATTTTTGGGTCATTATGAACAATTAGTTCACTATTATATTTTATACTTCTTGGTTGAGATGTGTTATCTTTATATTGATTATGTAAAATTTTATCTTAGTGAAAACATTTGATACAATAGCTACTTTAAAGTTTTTGTCAAATTAATTTTAGTATATCGGTCATTGTAGAATTGATGTGTGCTACCTGAGTTCTTCCTTAAAACTGAGTTGCTTTTCCTGCAGAGAGGGGAGAAAAGAGGTGAGAGAGAGGAAGAAAGACAGAGAGACAGAGATATAGAGAGGCATAGAGAAAGAGATAGAGAGAGACAGAGATATAGAGACAGAGAGACACAGAGAGATAGAGAGACGGATAGAGAGACAGAGATAGAGAGAGTCAAATAAGATACAGAAAGACAGAAACAGAGATACAGTGAGACAGAGAGAGGCAGAGAGACAGAGATTGACAGAGAGACAGAGATTGACAGAGAGGCAGAGAGAGTGCCATAGGTGTGGGTCCCTGCAGAAGCCTGGAGAGGGTCCTAGAACCCCTGGCACTGGGTGGCAGGCACTGGGTGACAGGGAATTCTGAACCTGGGTTCTCTGGAAGATCAGAAAGCAGTCCTGACTGCTGAACCATCTCTTTAGCCCCAAGTGTTGACATTTTTGTTAGTTAACTTGGTTGGACAGAAACTTCAGACTCTGACATCTATGGTGGCTTGGGGCTCACATCTTGCTTAAGATTTTAATACGTGTCAGAGGATGAGTGATTTGGGGATCAGCCAGAGGATCTGGCAGGACTCACACACAGGATCTGGGGTTCTGTTTCTCTGACTCTGCCCTTTCTTGGATCACCTCTCCCTCCTCCTCTCCCTCCTCCTTTCCCTCCTCCTGATTCTGCTGGATGGAAAGCCAGCAGGTCATCTCTTGGAATTTTAGTTGCATTACCTCACAGATGTGTTTGGCCTCCAGGCAAAGCCTCAAAACCGAGAGGTTCACTACGTGTGGGTTTCTTCTCAGAAATGTCTGTTCCCTTTTTGGGGGTGGGGGCTATTTTTTGAGGCAGGGTTTCTCTGTGTTACTCTGACTGGCCTTGAACTCAAAGATCTGCCTGTCTCTGCTTCCTGAGTGCTGGGATTAGGTGTGTGCCGCCACACCTAGTGCCTCTTGAAAATTTCTTAAAATTTATTATTTCATGCATACATGTACAATCACAATCACGCACACACTCACACACGTGCACGCATGTTCATGCAATGCCACTGAACCTCCTCTTCCCATCAACCCCTGTTCCTGCTTTAATGTGTCCTCCCCCTCACCCCGTGTGTGTCTGTGTGTCTGTGTAGCTTGGTGTTAAGTAGAGTTGCTTACATGGACACATGGGCTAGTGATTGTTTTTCAGACACAGGCGACTTCTGCACAGCTCCTCCTCTGAAGAAAATGATGCCCCTCTCCCTCCCCCTCCCCCTCCCCCAGCAGCCATAGTTAAATGCCCAAAGTTTCTTATTTAGGGCTGGGGCCTCAAGACCCTCTCCCTGATTCCATGTTGTAATGTTGACAGGCCCCATCTAACTACGTGTCTGGTGCAAATGACCATGGCGTCTCAGAATTTCTGGCTGCCCTGGCCACGCCACCCCCAGAAGATGGTGCTTTACAGATGGCTCCTGTTCCCCAGCTGTTCCCTCTTCTGAGATGTTCATTGAGCCTTGTGGTGTTGATGTAGGTGTCCCATTTAGGGCTGGGCTCTCAGCAGTCTAATCTCAGAGCTTTGGCCAGTTGTGGATCTCTGCATTAACTGCTGATCAATTCATGGAGGAGCCTCCCAGGCCAGGACTGAGAGCAGTGTGGTGTAGTCCCTGGGTATAAGAATTCAAAGGCAGTCGTACCGTGTTTTGTTGGCGGGGTGGCGTCTGAGCCCTGACTGCTGTTACTAACCTCAGGGCCTTGGCTGTTCCCTTACTACTTGGTCCAGAGTCTGATTTCTGATGGTGCCTGTGGACGGTCTTGTTCATAGCAAGGGACGCAAAGGCCCCCAACTTCACATTTTTCCCTAGCTTCCTGGGCATATTCTGATATTTTTCTGCTTGGTTCCACATATTTTGGGTTGTGGCTGGCCCTCTTAGTCTCTGCTAAATTGATTTTATGGGCCATTAGTAGGTCACAACCCATGTGTGACCCGTGGTGCTCTCCAGCATGATAGACAAGGAGCAGGTGCTCCTAACGAGGCACTCAGTGAAGGAATGAAATGCAATTCGGACCCTCCCCACACAGCCCACAGGGCTTTGCATTCTGAGCTGCTACGGAATGGTCTTAGGCTGTCTCAGAAGCAGGGTGCCCAACTGTGGTGCTCCCACACCTTCTTCTGGGGCCTACAGTGACCAGAGCCCAAAGTCACTTAGAGTTCATTCCTCAGTTGAAACAACTCAAAGATTTTTTTTGTAAGATCCTGACTCCCCCATCCCATACATATACTTCCTCTCTGTCTCTCTGTCACACACAAACACAAACCTGAGTGCTTTCTCTGTCTCTGACTTTCTGTCTCTGTCTCTCTCTGTCACATACACACACTCTGTCTCTCTGCCACACTCACACACACACACACACACACACACACACACATACATACCCAGTCTTTCTCTCTTACATACACACAAACATACTCTCTCTCTCTCTCCCTCCCTCTCTCTCTCTCTCTCTCTCTCTCTCTCTCTCTCACACACACACACACACACACACTGTCTCTCTGTCTCTCTGTCATACATATATACTCTCTCTCTGTGTCTCTCTGTCACACACACACACACACACACACACACACACACACACACACACACGGCAGCAACAAAAGGCTGCCAGCTTCTTATTTTGCTATTTAAATGTGGCTGTGCAATAATGATGCCCACCACCTCTAACTGTGGTTTCCTAAAAGGAAAGTTATTATCTTTAAAGTTTTACTGTAGTAATTTAGTGTACATGCGTGCACACTTGCACACATCTACCACAGTGCGCATGTAGAAGTCAGAGGACAACTTGTGGGAGTCAGTTCTCTTACTATGTGGGTCCAGAGACTCCAACACAGGCTCTTCAGGCTTAGCCACAAGTGCCTTTACCTAGTGCGCTATCCTGCTGGCCCTAGGAAGTTTATTTTGTCATTCCAAATGTCAGATGAACAACCAAAGAAGAAGGCAAAGTCCCTAAAGGAAACATGTTTCCGTTCCTGACACATTTACCATATGTGTCTCTCACTAGCTCATGGGCATGCACCTGGAGCCCCGACTTGACTGGCACCCTAGGAGGCTAGGCTAGAAGGACCCAGAAGCTTCCAAAGTCCCTGCATCAGATCCATGGAGGGAGCGCACCTCTCAGGACCAAGCTGCTGAGAGAACAAAGGGTTCCAGATTTCCCCAGAATAATTATCCAACTGCAGAGGTACAGGCCTCACTCCCAGAGTCCTCTCTGTTCAATAGAATTCCCAGGCCCCAGAGCTCATTTCACTAAGTGCAGGCGGCCCCCTGAGGCAGCCCCATCTGCCCTACATACCACCTCCCAGATACACAAGGTCTTGTGGCAGAAAGCAGGAGCCTGGATGGGAAGAGGAGCCGGCTGGCTGAGGTGACTGTCCCCCTCCCAACCCCATTCCGGGAGCAGTTCTGGGGGTCTAGGGGTCTCGTTAGAGCTTGCGTAATGGATGGCTTTACTGACGGCCAGGAGGACATGAGAGGCACAGTCTGCTCATTGTCTGCTCTGCCTCCAGGCTCCCTTTGGAGGAGGGACAGCCGGGTGGCTCGCACAGGGAGGACCAGGCTCGGTGTCTGTCTTCTGCTCCGAGAAGGTTGGGTGAGCATCTACTGGCACTCCTATTCTTCATCTGGACCTACCTGGGGCTGGGATGCTGGGCTGTGGTGGGAGCCTCTGAACCATGCATGGAGACAAGGAAGGGCTTGGTCAGAAGAGCCTCTGGCGTGGCTCCAGGGGGGCAGGATAGGAGGAAGAGCAGGCTCGGCAATGTGCAAAGGGTGGACTGGGAGTCTGTAAGGTGAGATTCTGGGGCCAGGGAACTCTGTCCAGTTCTCAGAATGACTCTGGTCACAGACAGGGAAGGGCTGGTGACCAAAGCCTTCATCGCTGTCTGTATTCCTCACCAGGTGTTCTTAGATACCCTGGGAACCCAAAGGGACCCAGCCTCCCCTCTGGTGTTCTGGTTGGCCATGATGACTGTGTTGTATTCTGTATTTGTGTGTTGTCTCCCTCCCCCAACTCCCATGTATACCTTTCTTTCCTGCCACTCAGGCTGTTCTACTGAGACCCCCACAGGACCCACCCCTATGTTCAGCAACTGAAACATATCATGGCCAGCATACCAGGGGACTCCTGATAGCTCTACATTGCTAGTCCTAGGGAGGTTGCTGAAACCTTTAAAAACCTTTAAAAGCCCCACTGGGATAGTGGCTCAGCTGCTCCCCTGAGAGACTCTTTTCAGCCATGGGCATGGGTCCTGCTTGTTTGGGAGGCAACCAAGGGCGTTGACTTGGCTCGTGGGTTCTCTGCTAGTTAGGGATGGTCTGCTCTGTCCACGTGGGTCCCTCCCTGGTGGGGCCAAAACTGAAGATAGGAAAGATGGGGGTGGGGTGGAGGTGGGGGTGGGGGGAGGCTTGCGTTCTTTTGGAAATGAGTTAGGATTTTAATTGCAAATCTTGCAGACCTCACCAACAGCTTGACTTTAAGGGAAAAGATGAGCTAAATTTAAGCTAGCCAGTTAAAGAGCCAAAATGCAGTTTACTAATTAGCTTAAAATGGAAACCAGTTCAGTAACATAAAGAGCTTTACTGGTAAAGGGGGGAGGGGGAGTTGGGTTTTTTTTTTTTTTTTTCATTCTGTGATCTACTGAGTACCATCCTGGAGTCAACAATGCAGCTTCCGTGGGGACACGGCCCAAGAGGTGACCACAGTCACCATCTTCATCAGGCATGCTCTAGGCGTGATGGTGCAATCCGACTGGGACCAGTCTCTAACTCCCAAGCACCCAGAGGGTCTAGTCTTGGTTCCTAGGGAGTACAGAGCCGAAAGCAGGCACACAAGGACCATCATGTGCAGGTCCCGGGTGCTGAGGAGTTCAACAGCAGAAGGAAGGGGATGTGCAGAGGAGAGGACAGAGGGCCTTGAGAAAAGAGGGGACAGAGGGGGACACAAGTCCAATGTGAGATGGGAAGTGGGGGCAAGCCCAAAGAACAGTAAGGGGCTCATTTTTCAGGCAGGTAGGCTGACACACAACAGGTATGGTAAGTTCCAGGCCACCAAGAAGATTAACCTAGCCTCACTCCTGTGAGTTAGTAGACCCAGATCCTCCTTCACTTCAGTGAGGAAGGACTAGAGTTGGGCTTTGACAGGCTGGCTTCCAGTGTGGAAGATACATTCTGTTAGCTGGCTGTGTTCTTAATATAATTAAATATAATGTTAGAGACCGAGAGCCTAATGTGTACATTAACTCCTTAGTCTCCTTTTATCACCGATAGCATAGGTGCTGGGATGGCAAGAAGAATTATGGATGAAATGCTTTGCAGACTCACTTAGAACATATAGCATGTGAAGCTGGGCGTAATGGCTCACACCTTTAATCCCAGCACTTGGGAGGCAGGGGCAGGTAGATCTCTGAGTTCGAGGTCAGCCTGATCTACAGAGCAAACTCCAGGGCTATACAGAGAAACTATCGAAAGAGAGAGAGAGAGAGAGAGAGAGAGAGAGAGAGAGAGAGAGACTGTGAACAATTCTGATACAAAGAGCAGCCTTTGGGAGAAATAGCAGGTTTTATGCTATAGTTTATGTATGCATTCTTCCAACTGAAGCAGACGGGCTTTCTAAACTATGCCTCTCTTTTGAGAATATTTATTTTTTTTCTGCTGCTTTAAATGGCACAATAAAATGCCCTACTGTCAAAAATAAAGTCTTAGCAGGTGACATAACTATTCCCATACATAAGTGGGACACATGTGTCTGTGGAGTCGGTGGATTCAGTCAGCCACCTATCAGGGGGAAATGAATGTCAAAAGACCAATGTAGAGGATCCTTTAAATAACACAGCGTCACGGCTCTTTATGCAGCCCTGATATTGATAGACTATGTTTAGCCATCATCTCTAGGTGGCATAAGCACAGGGTTGGGGGCAGAAATCAGTGGCACAGCTCTCACCCCGTGTGCTGGGCTCAAACAGTTAACCGGTGGCTATGTATCAGGTCTGGGAAACCCTGTGGCTCTCTATGCAGGATTTCTGAGCATGTGTGGGCTTTGTTTGGTGTTGGTAAGGGGGTCTTGAGAGTGACTCCTGCACATAACCAAGGGTCAACTGTGTGTGTATACGCAATCAGCAGCCCTACAGATGGAAGGAAGGAGATGGCAATGTCTCTCTGTAAATGGAGGAAGTCCGAAGTCCTGTGAGATTCATTGGTGCGGAGTCCCTAGGATAGGTACAAGCTCACTATTGTCACATCTGTTGGAAATAGTTGGGTGTTTAAAAAAGATTTATCTACTTTATTGAATGTGTATGGTTATTTTGTCTGCCTGTGTGTCTGTACATCATGTGTGTGACTGGTGCCCTCAGAGGCCAGAAGAGGGTATTAGGTCTCCTGGAATTTGAGTTGCAGACCATTATAAGCTGCTATGTGGATTCTGTGAGTCGAATCTGGTTCCTCTGGGAGAACAGCTAGTACTCTTAACTGCTAAGGTCTCTCCAGCCCTCAGCCAGCTTTTCATTGCTATACCATAAGCAATACAATGCAATTAAGGACCCAGCACAAGTGTGAATTCTAGTTTATTGTCCTTAGTAATTCCTACCACTACTAAGAACTATTAGTAATATTATTAGTAATGCAGTCACACTGGGATCCTCTCTTCTCACACGTTGACAGGTTAACTACAGATCTGTCCTCAAGCCACCTTGTCCTGCTGACACACGCTTCTCACCGGCTTGGCCAACACACAGACGTGTTTACACATCGACGCGTTGTGTAGGAATATTTTCCTTATGGGAGATTTATTATGGGGCCCTGGATGGAGAGCCTTTAGCCACCATGGGCCTTTATCCCATAACTTCATTCAGGTGCAGTTGAAAGTTGATTGGTTATCACAGATTTAGAGTTTTGTGTCTAAGAGAAAAGGCCCAGAGCCCCGTCATCTCCACAGTTCTTATTCAAAGGAAAGGCCTATTCGATGGAGACCTGCACCTCTTCTCCTGCCATCAGTCTCAGAAGACAGTTCCATAGATGTCTCTAGGTGGGGTGTGTGAAGGAATCAAGACACTGAGCGCATTCACTCGCGCACACACACACACACACACACACACACACACACACACACACACACAAAGATACTGGGGAAGTAAGACTCAAGTGTTCACGTGGAAGGCAATGGTTCAGGTGGCAATGTGCTCACTATACAAGCATGAGAACCTGAGTTTGGTTCCCAGCATCCACAAAAATGAGCCAGATGAGGGGTCGAACTTGGATTCACAACACTAGACTCAGAAGCTCCTGGTCAGCCAGCCTGGCTACTTGTGAAGCCCCAGCGTAGTGAGAGACCCTGTCTCCAAAGCACAAGGTAGATAGATAGTGCTTGGAGAATGACACCTAGGGTTGACCTCTGACCTCTACCCACAGGTTTGGACTCTGTGTTCTGTGGATCCCCGTCTCCACATCACTCTAGACTGCTCCCCCTAAGATGAGCAAGCTTGTAGGAGCTTGGTGGCAAGTCCCAAGCTAACCCATAAACGGATCTATCTCTTGACTTTTCTGATAAAAATCCAGATCTCTAGTAACTTCACTGCATTTTTCGAAACTCTGCTGCTTCGAGATGGCATTTTAAATATGCGCATATGGATGTCAGCCTTGTCTCCCAGTGCCCAATGTGGATGGATTCTCAGCCTTTCCACGCTAGCTGGAATGACTATACAATCTATTATCCTTACTGGAATACATAAGCAAGTCAAAGGGACACAACTAGACACTTGCCAGGACCTAGGCAGGAACCTGGCTGTCCCAGGCCCACTGTGGTGAGCGAGGCTCTGATGTTAGCCGATCGTCTCAGTGGTCAGCCCGTAGCATGCCAAGAACTGCCGTGGAGCCTACAGGCAACACAACGGAGCAGACAACTAAATAGTCTCAAGATGAACTTGTCCCTTTGAGACAGTGTAAGTTGAAGTTCATGTACAATGTCCCATGGTGCCTACGTTATTGTATGTGGGATATTTAGATGTTTACAGGCCCAGGATTTCTCAATGTGATGGCATAGTTAAAAAAAAAAAAAAAAAAAAAAAGAAGACCTACTTTAGATGGCTCAGCAGTTAAAAGTGCATACTACCCTTGCAGCGGACCCAAGTTCAGTACCCAGCACCAACTCCAGGGTACACGACACCCTCTTCTGTCTTGTGCCGGCATCTGCATTCCTGTGCACAAAGCACACACAGATGCACACATGTACACGTACTTAAAAATAAAAATAAATCTTAAAAAAAAAAGAAAACCAGCTGCAAATTGCCTTCCGTTTTCCAATTCACCTCAGATACTTCAGAACGTGCGAGCTCATTTGATTGGATGCAAATTGCTAAGAACATCTTTGAGTAAACAGTCGATGAACAATTATTATCTGTGGGAATGTAACGGGTCAGCCTTTCTGTAACGGGGCTGTGAGGTTGAGACGTTTGTAGGAAAGATGGTCTGTGTCTTGGTTGGTGCGTCTCTGACTCCTGACCCTGAAATTCATAGGAATGCAGAAGCCACCTTCCTACAATGAACTGAGAGAGAGATAAAGAGCCAGGACATTTGAACTCAGGATGGGAGTCACCAAGGACCCAGAATCCTGGCCTGCATATTTAGGACTTGGCTCTCTGGGTCTTTTTTTCTCCACTAAGGATGAACATCCCAAAGAGAAGAGATAGCAGAAACATCTCACAAGCACTCACAAGAGGAGAGAGCTGTGGAGAGTCGCTCAGTTACTGGGAACACAGTCTCTGGCTTTTGACAATCCTTAATTTAGCCAGATGGAATTACGGAAAACTGGAAAGAGAGAGAGAGGGTCGTCATCCCCCTCCCCCAAAAGGAGGGAAAGTTGGATTATGGAAAATACAATGATACATTTCATATTAATATTGGTGCTGAGAAAAGCTTTCAACCGATCTGCGAAGAGCTAGCGTGGAAATGCTTGGCAGAATGGTTGTCATTAACAGCCGACGATCCGTTCCCTCTCTGCATGGGACTAGATCAACAGGGCTGGTTCAGAGGACTAAGATGGCTGAGGAGACAGCCAGGGCAACTTTATCTTTTGTTGGACAAACCTAGGGCTACCTCTGGGAGGCCTCCCCAGAAGTCTGAGCAGGGCTCTCCCTTCCCCCAGAGGCTCTGCTAGCAGGCTTATGGGGAACAAGGATGAAGGGGACACTGGGGACTTCTCACTCTATACTCACTTCCTGTCACAGAGCTGTGGGTCAAATGCCAGATCTGAGAGTTGAAGAGGTTTTAGTTGGGCTAAAATGATGGGTGGAAACCAATAACATGACATGTAGCAGGAATAAAGATTAATCCCGTCTTTAGAGAAAAATGGAATCAATTAGTTCAGCACCGGATGGAGAAAATCTGACATCAGTTGTTTGAAAAAGACTGATAGGTTTATGATTGACCATGGGCCTACATTCACCCCTTGGCTATATCATCATCACCACCACCACCATCAATATCAATAATAAAGTCAATGAGAATCTTAGGTGCATCAATAAGGACACGGTATCCTGGGTGCTAAGGATAGCCACACTGCTAGAGAGGTTCTCATGTGTTAGGGATGGGCCTCTCTTCAGGTAAGGAGTCTAGAAGCTATGGACCATGCTACGTATCTAGGTACCCAAATGGAGAATGTTATCCTGGGATATGCATCCTCTCGTCCACATTTGGGAGTGTATTGTGTATGATGGGAAACTGTTTTTTCCCTGGAGGAGTCATTCCTTCCTTCACTCATCGGTAGTTACAGATGGTCTATTTCACGTAACACTGTGTCGTGGTGAACCTTAGAAGCACATACTCCAGGAGAGGAGGGTACCGACGTCAGAGATATGTATGCAATTGCAGGGGATAGGCAGGGGATATGCATGGGGATTCCCACCAGGGAGCTGCTGCTGGGGCAGCCTTGTTGCTGATGGGAAAGGAAGACGGGCACTAAGGACAGGGAGAGCTTGCTGGTCTGATCCAGAGTGCTCAAGGTATGGCGTGACTGAAAGCTGTGATCAGGACTTGTAGCTAACATGGTATGGCCGGGTATCGTAGATGCTAACACCGACCTTTGAGGCAGGGACACAAAGTCTATGTCCCCATGTAATGGTGGGTGACAGGATGAAATGGCATGAGTTAACTCTCTTTGTCTCAGTCCTGGAGCAACGGCACCAACAGGGCAGATCACCACACAGGGTATATTGTGATATTTCTGCACACTTGGAAGCTTCAGGCATGTCGCAGGCAGACAGAATAAACTAGCCTAAAAGGATCATTTTTTTTTTCTTTTGGCAAGGGTATCTAGGATTGAAAAAAGAAATCTATTTAGTCACTGGGATTCTTCAGTTTTGGGAGGGGCTGAGTGTCCCTGTGTCAGGGATGCTGTGGAACAGACAGTTGCATTGTCAGGCAGGCAGGAAGCCACAGTGTAATGCTCCCTATTGATGCTAAGAATCACTCTGTTTTTCATTTTACAGAGCGTTTATCATGCGTGGGTATAATATACATTTACTTACATTGTATTGTGTATATCAGATGCCATTTCTGAGCCAGGATCTCACTAGGTGGCCCAGACTGACTTCAAACTTGTAGTCATCTGTCCCTCAGCCTCCAAAGTGCTGTCATTATAGCTGTGGCCCACCACACTCCATATTTTATATTTTAATACCAGGCCTGGGAGTGGAGTCTGCAAACTAACCAGTCCTTGGCATTGAGATTCTCTGATGACTGTGTGTCTGTTTGATAGGACTTCTATGACAAATGCCACACACTGGGTGACTTTAGCTCTATTGTCTGTGATTCTAGAGATTAGAAGGCTGCCTCCTCTGAGGGATGTGGGAGGAACTCCGCGCTACCTGTAGATGCTGTATTCTGTCTTCATGTCCAAATACCTCCTGTCTTAGTCAGGGTTTCTATTCCTGAACAAACATCATGACCAAGAAGCAGGTTGGGAAGGAAAGGGTTTATTCAGCTTACACTTCCTACATTGCTGTTCATCACCAAAGGAAGTCAGGACTGGAACTCAAGCAGGTCAGGAAGCAGGAGCTGATGCAGAGGCTATGAAGGGATGTTCTTTACTGGCTTGCTTCCCCTGGCTTGCTCTCTTATTGAACCCAAGACTACCAGCCCAGGGATGGCACCACCCACGATGGGCCCTTCCCCCTTGATCACTAATTGAGAAAATGCCTTACAGCTGGATCTTGTGGAGGCATTTCCCAAACTGAAGTTCCTTGCTCTGTGATAACTCCAGCCTTTGTCAAGCTGACACACAACACCAGCCAGTATTCTTCCTCTCTCTCTCTCTCTCTCTCTCTCTCTCTCTCTCTCTCTCTCTCTCTTTCTCTCTCTCTCTCTCGTATGTGTGTGTGTACACATGGGTGTGAATATGCTTATGTGTCTGTATGGAGGTCGGAGGAGGGAATTGGGCATCCCTGGGCCTTGTTCCTTTAAGGTAAGATGTCTCTGTGAGCCTGGAGCTCACAGTTGTTTTTGTTTGTTTTTCCAGCTACATTGGCAGATGTTAAGGCTCAGCATCCTCTTGCCTCCATCTCCTTCACTGCTGGGGTTTCAGGCATGCATGGGACCACACCTAGTTTCTGATTTGTTGCTGGGATCTGAAGCCCAGGCCTCAGGCTTGCTTAGCAAGCACACTTTACTGCCACACCACATCTTCAGTCCGCTAGAACACTTTCATCATTCCAAACTGTGACTGTGACCCCAGCAAGCAGCAGCTTCCTAAGTCTCACATCCCAGTGTCCATCTGTCATTTCTGCTCCATCTTCGATCCTGACTACTCTAGGAAGGTCATGCAAGTAGAACCTATAGTATTTAATCCTTTGGGATTGGCTTAGTCACTCAGCATAATGTTCTCAAAGTTCAACCATGCAGCAGCAGGTGTCAGAAGTCCTTTCCTTTTAAAGTTTAAATCATACTCCAGCCCGTGATAGCTCACATTTTGTTTATCCAGTCCGTCACTGGACTTTATGCAGACTTAGGTTATCCCCACCTTCTGGCTCTACCTAACGCTGACACACATGTGATATACATGACGCTGGCATGTGTGTGGATATACATGATGCTGGCATACATGTGGGTATACATAACACTACATATATGTGGATATACATGATGCTAACATGCATGTGGATATGCATAATGCTGTCTTGCCTGTTGGATATACATAAAACTGCATGCATGTGGCTATACAAAAATCTCTACTTTCAATTCTTCTAACCATATTAACAAAAGTGAAATTTCTGTTTCTTCTTCTTCTTCCCCTTTCCTCCCCTCCTCCTCTCCCTCCTCCTCCCCCAACAGCATTGTGTACTCTGTGCTTCATTCATTCCCAGCCCTGAGTGTGGTGCCTGGCACTGGGCAGATATTTTTGGAGAATGTTGAATGAAACAATAGGTAACACAGCCTCACATTTCTGGGTGATATTTTTCTTATTGTTTCTCTATGAATAAAGGCTACAAAACACCCATTTTTCCTTTCTTTCTTTCTCTCTCTCTTTCACACATTACACAAATGCTGGTATTTATCCCACTGAGCACTGTGGTTACATTGTCCTATAAAGTCTACCTCATTAATTACAATGACAACATTTTCTGGGCTCAGGTCACAAATTATCTCAAAGTGACGTGGAATAATAGTCTGTTAAAATGTTTGGGCACAAAAAAAATCACACATTATCAATTAAGCCTTTAAGAGATTTTCTTTCCTTGAACATCTTAGATCCTTTTTATAATGCTATGTAAATTATACCTAATTGACTTAAATGTATAGCCTTCTAATTATTCTAAATTTTGCTTTTTTTTTTTACCCAAATTTTATAATTGTGGGAAACCAGGACTGTTTAATCCCCAAGGTTAAAAGTGTAATCATGGTCTTTACTGCCCCAGGAGCAAGTGGCCTGGGCTCTGAATGAACTGTTATTTGTAATTTCACTCCCTTGGAAATAATATCCTGTAAGAAAATCTCTTGCTGTGGTTAGCAGTGAACTGGGCGTGCTCTGCTCAGGCATGCACCTGCGGTGGTGTGCTACAGAGGTCGGAGGACAACCTGGAGTCTCAGTTCCCAATTTTACTTTCTTTGAGATTTTTTCTTTCTTTTTCCTTCCTTCCTTCCTTCCTTCCTTCCTTCCTTCCTTCCTTCCCTCCCTCCCTCCTTCCTTCCTATCTTTTATTGTTGCTGTTGTTTTGTTTATTTTGTTTTGTTGAGACAGGGTTCTCTGTGTAGCCCTGGCCATCCTAGAACTTGTTCTGTAGAGTACTAGCCTGGCCTTGAACTCAGAGACTCAATGGCCTCTGCCTCCTGAGTGCTAGGATTAAAGGCTGAGCCACAGCTTCTTTTCGTTGTTTAGCACTGAACATGCCGGGCTAGCTGGCCCATAACTCACACTTTCCCGTGTCTGTGCCCCATCTTACTATGGGGATGCCAGGACTGCCAGTGGGAGCTACCACACCTAGTTTGCTCTGGCCCTGGGCATTCCACTCGGGGCCTCACGCTTGGGCAGCAGGTTCTTACTTCACTTTCCGGGCCCACAGCTCAGCTCTTTATTCCAGCTATCCAGCATGTCCTCAAGTATTTCTGCAAAGTATCGAGGAGAGAGCATAAAGGTTAGGAGGGGAGCAGGGGAAATGAAGAGGGCTCAGAGTGAGTGCACACTGGCATTAAATCTGTCCCTTCGGAAACTAGCTCCCTTACAGATGCAGAGGAGCCACAGGTGCCAGGTAGGGGACAGCGAGGACTCTTGACTGCACCTGCTTGCCAACCCTCCTTGGTCTCATTTTTCTTTCCTGCCCACGGACCATGAATGCCCCCAGTCTTTACCTGCAGCATCCAGGAATCCACTTCCCAACTACATTGTCTCTCCACAATGCTGCAGGTCCCCTGGAGGCCTCTGCCACCATCATGCACGTGGGGTTTTCTCTAGCCTGGTCCTCTGTAGAGATGCTGCTCTACAGAGAAGGTATGACAGTGCCAACCTCCTGGAAGTTCTGTGCTGGCGGCTTCCTGAGGCCATTTCCTCTTCGGAGCTGCTGGCTTCCTGGCTGCTCTTTCCAAATTCTCTGCCTTGCCATCGCTCCGATACCAACACCTCGCCAACTTTTTACTTTCTTCTTTCAACCATGGTTCACTATGATCCCTTTGCCAGGGTCTCCCAGTTCTTGTCACTACAACTGCCAGAGTCCTAATGGAAGATTTGCTGCCCTGACTTGACCTTCCTCATCCTTCTGGGCCTGTCTTACAGTGATCTCCCCACAGCCCATCCTCCATCCTTCCTCCTTCTGATCAGCTGGGCTCTTGGTGTCTTGTCTCTAGAGCACTGACAACACACTGGGTTGTTTGATAACAAGTGCTGACTCTGGCTGTCCAGGTCACACCCAACCTCAGCCCTCTAACCCACCCATCCACCGATGCCTGAGTCTTTCTTTTGTCCTTCCATCTCCAGAGTCTGTCTTGTTCTCCTCCCTCCAGGCTTCTTGTCTAGACCCTTTCCCTCAGCCCAATCTCTTTCCCCACATGTCTGCAACATGAGCCCCTCATTCAGGTCAGGTCAGAGCTCCGAGCCTGATAGCAGGCTCGCTCCTCTTTCTTGCACCATTGCCAGCATAGCTCTCCTTCACCCACCTGGTAACAGTTGAATTAGCAGCATCTGGAGCCCTTCCGTCTCCACCCACAACATATTTTCCACCAAAAGCCTTGTTTTCTAAGTGTGGTCTCCTTAGCTAGGACAGAGACCAGGCATGACATCTCTTCTGCCTACATCTTTGAGGACCAGAGTGACAGATCCCATCCCTAGCCTTGTCCTCTAATGAAGTGTGAGAGACCCCAGAGCCCCGGAGAGGTCTGAAAGTTTTCTTGATAACTTTCTAGTCCATTATTATTATGTGACTATTGTATTCAAGGTCTGGAAGTTAATACCGAAAACTTCAGAATTTTACCTCTAGTGGACAGAACCCACCTTCGGCTCAAGCATTCCTTTCTCTCTAGCTTTCTCGATTGTCACTTGGCATTATCTTTATTTCTAGCCATGGGGAGTAAGGCTCAGATCGTTAACCTAGCTGGCGCTTGTATATATAGGCTGGGTGTGCTACTGACTCTTGGGTTTGCTTTTTACAATATTCCTAAGCTGACATTCTCTGCCTGATGGTGAACCTAGATCTATGGGTCTGTAACAATTTAGTCTAAAGTGACAGCGTCATACGAGTTGGTCACAGAGGAAGGGGAATGAGATAATCTCTTTCTGCATCCTTGGTCCCCTCTTGGGGTAGGGACATGGGTTCTTGTGGAGTTACAAGCCCTGAGCTGGAGAACACGCAGACCAGGGGATACGCCTTGCTGGAAGTGGCCCGGTGGGAGGCGCTATGCTGATAGCAAGCGCCACCGTGGTCCAAGTTTAGAGCAGCAGTTGTCCGGGGTCCCGGGGGGGGGGGACAGCTCGAGGGGGAGAAAGGGTGGGCAAGAGGGTCCCTGGGGTCCGGGAACGGGCTGTAAGCGTCCCTTGCTTTCTCTCCCTTTATCCCTCTACCCCCACCCCCACCCCGTAGCATTCTGCCTGTAGATCATAGGAGCAAGGACCAGGGAGGGGACCAGGGCGGGGACCCAGGCTCGCCCAGCTCTGCGCCCCGCCCGCCACGTCTCCTCCGGACCATGCCACCGAGGCCGCCCCCTCGCGGGCAGCGCGGGTGCCGGGTGCTCGTTTTCGGCGGCGGCGGCGGCAGCGGCGGCGGCGGGCCCGGGTTGCCATGGTGACCGGCGGCAGCCACAGCAGGGCCGGCCCCAGCGCCAGCGCCGCGGCGGCTCGGCAGGGCGCAGTGTGTGGGTGAGCGCGGCCGGAGCGGGCGCGGCCCGGCCTCAGCATGGAGGACGGCTTCTCCAGCTATAGCAGCCTGTACGACACGTCCTCGCTGCTGCAGTTCTGCAACGGTGAGCGTGGGCGGGAGGACAGGGGCACGGGGACCGAGTGGCGAGGGCCAGGCCGGGCCGCGGGCGAGGCCGCGCCAAGTCGCTCTGGTTCCCGCCGGCGCATTGTGCTGGGGCCGCGGGGCCGCGCTTCTCCCCGGCTGCGGGCTCCCGGGATCCCCCATGCCCACCCCAGGCTCCGGGCGAGGGCGGATCTGTGGTTCCCAGAGCCCCAGCGGATGCAGCGGCGGAAAGCGCGCGCGAGAGCCCGGGAGCCCCGGAGCCGGGAGGCCCGGGCAACCTCGGCGTTCCGGGGACGTGTTGCTCTTTCGCTTCCAAACTCACATCTGTTTGGACGGTGCTGGATGCAGAACTCAGCAAACAAATCACTGCTGGAACAAAACCTTTGCAGGATGCACGCAGGGCTGGCTGCAGATGGACCTCCAGAATCCTTTTGGGGTCACTTGGATGGAATCATCACGGTTTAATGTGCTCCAGAGCCTGGGTGGACCTGGCTTAAAAGTGTTAGACCTTATTTATTTTGTTTACGGCATCATAGATTTGTTTTTCCCTATATGTGACTATGTGTGTGGCAGGTTTTACAGGGAGGAGACCACCGCGCTACCAATATGGCATCTTAAAAATATATAGAATCATACATGCTGTAAAGATTTTATAGTCTCTGTAGCAGGGTTGGGAAAGATTTTTCACCGCGCTCTGCATATTTTATCAGAACATGATGTGCGATAATTCATGCACAAAAGTTTACCACACTTTTTTTTTTTTGCATGTTGGGAGTTATTGCTTTATCAGAAGTTTGTTAAAGGGTGAAATGTGGATTTTACAGAATTTTCTCGAGTGCAGTCAGGATAAATTTCAATCCCAGACCCTTGAACAACTGGAGAAAAATTACATTGCAGTTGTAATTGTCATCTAGGGAAACATTTCTTGTTTAGTACCACCTGTTTGCAAACGAGAGCATTAAGAGGAACAAATGTGTTGATTCACTCAATATACTATTTTTCTTTGGTGGAATTTGACTTTTTCTTTTAATGACTATATGTATACACGTACTTGGGTTTTTCAGCTTATGATTTTCATGTGGGGCAGATAGACTGTATTTGGTATTCCGCCGATCACTGGGATACTTTACAGTGTAGACTCATGGGAATCTTTTTGCTCCCGGGTAGGTTGTCTAGATTCTTCAATTAGCACTTTGAATAGTTTCCTTAATTGGCTGATAATCAATCACGTCTGAACAGTTACTTTTGCTGTCCAAGGTAGGTACAACCTTTAGCATAGTTCTGGTGGATTCTCATTGTGTTGGTTGTGAGAGGCATGAAGCTCAAAAAAAGGAATGATAGCCAGGCACAAAACCTTTATGTACCTGTATGTGGGCATATTATTGACAGTTTGACTTTGAGTATGAAAATGGGCACTTTTTGTTTTGTTTTGTTTTTTAATTGGGGCAGCTCTTCAGGGGAGGACACCCAGGTTCTTTGGTAGCTCAGTCATACAGTTGTTTTATTTGTGAGTGTTTTGGTGTCTTGCCTTCTATCAATTGCCAGTTTAGAGATACTGGTATGATATTTGGCTGGTAATGAAGATGTGGGAAGGAAGCTGAAAACCAGCTCTTAACATGCTAGAGAGGTGACAAATTGAAGAACAAATAGCTCTAAAATAGAACAAGAATGGTGCTTTAAAACCACACAAACAGCTGTTGAATGTGCTTCCCTTGAAGAGTTAGCTCTGCGGTATTTATTTTCTGGGGTTACCTTAATGATGAAAGTTTAAAACCAAAGAGACTTTGGGGGATAGACATGGCTGTTATCTAGAGATGTCGTAGGAAACAAATGTGTTGCTGTGAAATTAGTCAGCAGGCTTTCATGAAGTAAAAATATAAATGAATACCATTCAGTTAATTACAATGACAATGATTCGGTTGAAGCAGCGGGTCACAGAGATGCCATCTCAAAAAGAACTAAATGAAACATTGAGAATTTCACTAGGGGCATGGGGAAGAGGGTCCTTTGCCTTTTAAAGTAGAGATTTGCATCCCAATGGCCGGGTCCCAGCAGGGTAATACGTGAACTCACACATTTTCCTATGTCCAGTTCACCTCATGCTTTTCAAAGTGACAGGGACTCAAAAATCTTAGCTGTACTGTGTCATCTTCAGGAGAGGCAGCACACAGCGAATGGATGTCACAGGACAAAGTGCAGGTGGGAGACACATCAGTGAGAGATGCTCCCCTTAGCAATGAGATTTCTAATCTTGCCTCTCAACTGTTTCCTGTTGTTCCCCGGGTACTTGGTCTTTACTGGCTGCCAACAAGGAAGTTCAGAAGCCTCCAGGCTCCTAAAAAGGCTGTCCATGCACATCATTTAGGAGTCTGTTCACTCGTTTAAGTAGAAATCTTGTACATTTTTTTCTTCTAAATATTTAGAATTTGTTAAGTGATCTGGGAATCTCAAACACGTGTGTGTGTGTGTGTGTGTGTGTGTGTATGTGTGTGTATTCGCATATATGGATGCATGTGAATGTATGTGCATGTATGGGGGAGTGGTGTGTGTATGCACATATGGGTGCAGGTGTGTGTGTGTGTGTCTGTGGTGTGTGGGGCAGTGCTGTGTATGCAGGTATGTGTATGCATATATGTGTGCATGTATATATATGTATGTGTATATGAGGGAGTGGTGTATATGTGTATGCACATATGGGTGCAGGTGTGTGTGTGTGTGTGTGTATGGGGAGTGGTGTGTGTACGTGTGCATGCACAAATGGAGGCAGGTGCATGCATCTCTGCGTATGCATGTGAAGGGCAGAGGTTGGCATCTGGTGTCTATCACTCTCTGCCTCACTTTTGAGAGAAGGCCTTTCTTACTGAATCCGAGGCTGGCTGTTTTGGTTAGAATAGCTGGCCAGCAATCTCCTGCCCCCCAACTCTGGGGTACAGGTATGTGTCATTGCACCTGACTTTTATAGTGGGTGCTGGGGATTCAAACGCAGGTCCTAGTGCTTGCACGGTTTACCCGCTGAGCCATCTCCTTAGCCCCACACACTGCTTCTTAATGTTATAATGAAAACAGTTCTGGAAAGTGGGCCCTAGCATGTACACGTGTGCTCAGGCCAGAATACAACTTGAGAGAACAGGCTCTCTCCTTCCACCATGTGGACACCAGGGATGAAGCACAGGGTCTCAGTCTTGGGGCAAGCACTTTTACCCAGTGAGCCATCTCACCAACCATTATTTTATTTTATTTATTTATTTATTTTGTTTTGTTTTTGTTTTTTGTTTTTTGTTTTTTGAGACAGGGTTTCTCTGTATAGCCCTGGCTGACCTGGAACTCACTTTGTAGACCAGGCTGACCTCGAACTCAGAAATCCGCCTGCCTTTGCCTCCCGAGTGCTGGGATTAAAGGCCATTATTTTATTTTTATTAATTGATTTTTATAGTTCTGGGAAACAAATATTTTTACCACACCAAAAAGTATTCATAGTAACCATTAGCAATTAGTACCCTAGCCCCTGACAACCATTAATTCTCTATGCAATCTGGATATTAAAATATATAATATATGTTTTTATAAAAGACGTGTTTTAATTTTGCATATGTGCATTTCTGTGGAGGGTTATGTGATATGAATTCAGGTGTTTGTGAAAGCCAGAGGTGTCAGATCCCTTGCGTCTGGATTTTTGCATGTTTCTGAGCTGTTGGACCTAAATGCTGGGACTCAAACTTAGGCCCTCTGCAAGTACACGCGCTTAACCACTAAGCCATCTCTCCAGCCCCCAAAGATGTTTTTAATCGTCATATATTAAGTATGCACAATAATGGGCTTCATTAAAATATTTTTCCCTGTTATGAATAATGCTATACCAAAATGCTCACTTCTGTGTGGACGTACATCCTTATTTTCTCTTGGGCAGCTAATTAGGAATGGAATTTCTATGTTATGTGTTAACACTGGGTTTATATTTTAATGAGCCTATCTGAATCTTCTGAGATATAAGTATCAAGCTCTTTGTCTAACATTTGCTGATAAAACAGTAAGATCCAAGAGAGACTAGAATAGGAAGGAAATAAGAGTTGTAGGTCCATAGAAACTTCTGTCTGTCGGCTCACCAGGAGTTCAGTGGGCAGACACTTGGCTCAGCAGGTAATCTCATGGCCTTGATTGTTTTCTTAGGCCTTTGAGCTGATTCTCCAAAGGTGAATCAGACAGATGTAGCTGCTCTAGCTGAAATAGAGAGCCCTCCTGTCCTGCCTCTGCCCTGCCCCTGGTGCACTGGACCTCTTGTGACAATGGATGCCCTCACTACTCCTTTGTACAGCTCAGACCATCCGGTCTTGTTTGGAGCCAAAAGTTGGCCCCCATTTTGTTCTCTGGGTCTGTAACAATCAGATTTAATCTCCTACATGTGTCAGTGGATCAGCCTGTGTTTGAAGCCCACAAGCCCTCTTCTAGATTCTTCTTTTGATTAAACGTTAACATAAACAATTTGCAGGGCAAAGTGGGGCGTGCTTTTAATCCCAGTACTCATGGGAGGCAGAGACGGAGGCAGGTGAATCTCTGTGAGTTCAAGGTCAGCCTAGTCTACATAGTGAGTTCCAGGACAACATAGACACTGGGGGAGGAGGGGAGGGGGTTGCTCATTCTGCAACGTTCTAGACCCTTAATCTTGGTTTGTGCCACCTAGACCTGCTTCCTTCTTTTTGCGTTGCTTTTTAACTCGATACAGGTGGATGGGAATCTAGACATGGCGTTTCTGGTTTTTGTTGTGTGTTTGGAGAACAGCGTCTTCTGATGGAGCCCAGGCTGAATAAGAACACTGAACCTCCTGTCCCTACATCCTGAGTGGTGGGACCACATGGACCAGCCTGTGCCACTCTGGCCAGCCCTGGCATGTTTATTTTTTAGTTACATTTTAACTGTTTGTGTGGGGCCGTTGGGGGCCCCATGCTGCCCCTATAGAAGTCAGAGCTTTTCTTCTGGGGAGTAAGTTCTCTTCTTCTGCCACGTGGGACCTGGGAGACTGGGTCACCAGGCTTGGCAGCCATCTTGGCAGCCATCTTGGCATGGTTGTTGAGTGGAGCCAGGCATGTCACCCTACCAATCCAGTCTGACATGATATCAACTCCTTCTCTGGTCATACTCCACACTGCCTCAGTTTACCTAAAAGTCTTGTATTTTACCTGATTATGGCCAAGTTCTTGCCCTTATCTTTTTACTGTTAGTAACGTTTTTGTTTGGGGGGAATTTCCTTTGTAGGCTGTGCTCTCTCAAAGGGCAACCCAATATAACCTGTACCGCACTCACTGCCAGTTAGCTTGGAGGCAGCACAGAGCTTTAAAGTGTATGGCCCTGGCTCACAGCCTTTACTTTCCTTATTCCCTTTGAAGGAGATGTTGAGAAAAATCTTGTCAGGTTCCCTCTGGACTCTGTGTGGACAGAGTAGTATGTCTCCTGCCTTTCCAAGGTGGCCAGGGCCTTCTTTTCTTGCTAATGACCAGGGCCAGTCAACCCTACTTGACCTGCCTGCTTGAATTTCATTATCATTGTAGGATGGTCTTTCCAGCTACTGGGTATTATTTTTCTCTCACCTTGAAATGGAAATTTGTTTTTTATTTGTTTGTTTGTTTGTTTGTTTGTTTTAAGGTCCCACTATTTAGGTCTTGCTGTTCTGGAACTCACTGTGTAGACCAGCCTGGCCTCGAACTCAGAGATCTGCCTGCCTCTGCCTCAGAGTGCTGGGGTTAAAGGCGTGAGGAGCTGCTTCCAACTACAAATTTGTTTTAATTTCCATTTATTTCTCCTGTAAGAATTAACAGTGATTTAATAGTAATATTTAAAAATTTTAAATTGCATTTCTATTTACGTGGTGTGTGTGTGTGTGTGTGCGCGCGCGCATGCGTGCGCGCATATGCATGAGTGTTTGTGCCTGCCTTGCATGTGGATGGAGACTAGCGGACAGCTTGCAGAGACTGACTCTCTCCTTCCACTGTGTGGGTTCAGGGAACTGAGCTCAGGTCATCAGGCTTAATGGCAGTTACCTTTACCAACTGAGCCATCTCAGCAGCCCCCTTATTAATCATCTTAGTCACTTCTGATGTCGGTAATACCGGTGGCTGTCTCTTAGCTATGACTTCTGGTCAGTTTTTCGAAATGACTAAAACTTTAAAAGTTCTAGCTGGATCTAGGAACTCCGGAGGAACCACCTGGACACTGAGGCATCTCCAAGCCCGTGTTAAACTTTCACACATTCTCTCTCATGCGATGGCAGAGCTCTGACTTAGAAGGATAGGGTAGGGTCCCTGGTGGCAAATCAAAAGGGAAAGCCTGCGTGGGAGTGTGAGGGTGCGTGCCCTGCCCATGGGAGGATGCCTAATTGCCGCACGGGCCCTCCACCCAGCGAGAAGCCCATTTTATAAGTAACCACAAGCATTTATGACATTATAAACAAGCCAAGTGCTTGGAGTGGGGGAAAAAACCCTAAATTGTGTTTTAAAAGCTATCACTAATCATATAGAATTTATTTCTGAGATTATGAGAGTCCCTTTCACACATATTTTTAAATTTAAAAGAAGTAGTTGGGATGTATGTCGAAGAAAAGAGAAATAACACCTGCTGTAGGAGTTTCTTCATGCCCTGAAGCTAGTAGCCTCAAAATTTGCATTGCTGAGGACACAGAAAACGGCTCCAAGCCTCGCGCGTTCTGAAGGCGTTCCCTCCAGTGACTCAGTCTGCTCTATTTTGTAATTAGAAGTTTTTCTTTAATGAACTATTAGTTGTCCTTTTTAAAATCTTGGATCAGCCAGGAGAAAGAGGGCAGGTTCTAGTATTGGGGAAATGGTCTAAACGCTTTCAGAAAGATTGCTAATAAAAAGGGGGTAAAGCCTCTTATATGCTCTTATGACCATCGATGATGGAAACCTCCCATGGCCTGACATCTGACAAGCACATTTCCTATCCTGCTGGGAGCATGGCTCTTTCCATACAGACTGGGGAGTCTTCACTTCAGTCAGCACAAAGTATATGTCCTCTAAACAAATGATTTTTGGGAGGAGACTTTTATTTGTTTTTTTTTTCCTAAGAGCATAGCATTTATTACTTATTTAAGAACCAGGTACAGGAGGCTGGAGAGATCACTCAACGGTTAAGAGCACCAGCTGCTCTTCCAGAGTACCAGGGTTCAATTCCCGGCACCCACATGGCAGTTCCTGACTGTCTGTAACTCCAATTCCAGGGCTTCTGATTCTCTCACATATATGCTCACATACATACATATAGGCACAACATCATTGCACATAAAATAGAGATAAATAATTTGCTTTTAACAACAACAACAACAACAAAGAATCAGGTACAAGGTGGGTGTACACTCCCTGTAATCCCAGTGGAAGGTAGGGCATCCAGGAGTTTAATATTGTCTGTACCCAGCGAGCTCAAACAGCCTCAGCTGTGAGATCCTACCTTACCACCTCCATTCCCACACCCATTCTCCACCTGCAAAAAAACCCCAGGTAGACACACTTCTGGCTTTATTTATTCAGAACTCTACCTTTCTTTAAAAACACATGTGGAGTGGAAAACCATATGTTTGCCGTGTTCTCCTAGGCCGCTGGTGGTCATCCTTCTTTATTCTGCTAGCTTTTTGGAAAATATTTAAACTCTTGGCCTTGAATAACGACTCTTACAGGAGCAATCTGGCTTACAATATATATGATGGCTGAAGGCCCAGCCCACCACGACCCAAGCCTGGGGGCTTCTCATGGGACACTTCTTTCAGGGGGCTTTGTAGTCAGAGGGAGGGGGAACCAGCTGGAGGCCACAGGTCCCTAAGGATGCTGACTGTATTGGGGTACAGTCCTGGACAGATGGTGTACTTTGCTCTGTACACCCTTTGTAGAGGATACTGCCTCTGGAGTGCAGTTGAGGGTTCCCAGCTGTGGCCTTTCAGGCAGCACAAAGCTACTCTGGAGAAGGCTTAAAAGCTATTTGGTAAACTAAGCTGGTTTCCGGTGAACACCTACAGTAGGCTGAGGGCAATGTAGAGTTGGGAGATGGCTCAGTGGGTAAAGTGCTGGCCATTCAAACAAGAGGACGAGGATTTGGATCCTCAGCACCTATATCCAAAGCCAGGGACAGCAGTCTGTATCTATAGCCCACCCCAGCACTGGGGAGCAGAGGCAGGAGGGCCTTGCTAACCACCAGTCTAAGTAAAATCCAGGTTCAGTGAGAGGTCCTGTCGCAAAAAGAAAGTGGGGAGCAACTGAGAAAGACCCCGGATCTCTGCTCCAGCCCCACACATGCACAGACACAGACACGTACACATATAATACTCACACATACACAGACAGGTGCACACATTTAACACGCTTATGCACAGACACGGACACGTATACACAGAACTCACACATGCGCAGTCATGGACACATAAAACACACAACTGTGTGCAACACACACACATATACATGTGCACAGACATGGACTCGTACATGCATAACACACACAACGAAATGTTCACTGCGTGACCCCTCTAGACATGGAAGGCTTTGTGTTCTCAGCTCGGTCTTTGCCTGTTTGGTTTGAAGGGTCTTCCCTATCTACTCCTCCAGACTCCGCCCTCAGCCCCCTCCATCCAGTCTTTGTGTATTCTACAAGAATGTAGGCCCCAACTGTGCACATTGTCACACTGTTCTCAGGCTCCAGTGACCCGCTGGGCCCTCTTGCCCTGCCCTTTAGGAAGCCCTACTGTGCTCATCAGTAGTAAAATGTCAACATCTTTTTTTTTTTTTTTTTTTTTTTCAGTTACTTAGTGACCACAAAACAGCTTGTGCTAAGCCCACTAAGGAACTATGGGAGAGTGCTGCAGGTGTTAGGGTGTCAGGGCACTCAGGAAAACTTGGCTGATCTTTCCAACCCACTCACTGCCCGCCAGTGGGCAGGAGGCAGGAAGGACAATCCAGACCTGGGAAAGCCGCAGGAAGCTCAGAGTGAAGAGTAGAGATACAGGAGGATGGAGTGAGGCCGAGGCAGGGGAATGACCTGAACAAACTTTCAGCTGTCCTTTTCTTTCTTATTTTAGATAGAGATTTCTGTATTTTGCTCATACAGGCCTTGAACTTCAGCCCCAGTGTAATCCTCCTCGTCTTTATCAATGGCCGTCACCTCTTCTGGGTAGATATTTAGCTCTGAAAGGTCGCTGTCAGTGGTGCAGAGGGTAGTCTGGAAGAGCAAGCAAAAGTGGATATGGGAACCAGAGGCTGAAATCCAAGGAGAGGCTGTGGCAATTTATGCAGGGTGTGTGTGGGGTTCAGGAGAGACCGTGGGTGACAGCATCTGCACTTGGGGAGGGAGCTGGAACAGTACCTGGGCTTGCGGCTCCTCTAAGGTGGAGACAGGAGACAGATGGACGAGCAGAGAACAGGGTCACTGTTGGTCTGTGAGGGACTTGGATGTGAATCCGAGGTGCTGAGCAGACCAGGCCAAAGGATCTGGAGCCTCAAGGTGCCAGGATGGGAGCTGGCACTTTGCCAGCCATCAGCACCAGCAGTAATTACATCACCACCTAGAGAGCTCGAGACACTGGAGTGCCCTTTCTCAGTGACAGAAGCCTGCAACTCCTCTCTCTCTGTCTCTTTGGCATCCAAGATCCTCCAGGGCGTGCACTTAGCATTCCTGGATCCTTAGGGCTCCTCCACCTACTGTGCCTTGGCTCCCTGGTAGGTAAGGTGCCCTGCCTGATTTATGCTCTTCCCAGTTTGGTTCTCTGGGTCTTCTGTGCAGTGCCTGGCACAGAATGGGTTTCCTGGAGAGTGTTCACTGGGTCTATACAGGGCCGGCACGTCTTACTGTGAGACGCGAGATCCTGTACACATTTAGTAATCCTCCCTCCCTGGGGAGCGGGTGAGTGCGCATGGACACTTGGAAGACAAACCCAGCAATCGTGAATGAGGGACCGTGAGTGGTGGGTCTGACCGAGTCAGACGTCTCCAGCACTCTCATACAGAAGCGCGCTAGCTGGACACTCACTTACTAAGTAGAAGCATTCGCTGAAAGCATATGGTGGTTAGCAGTCTTAGCACGTTATTTCCTGCCAGAGTAACTGACATAATGAAGTCGCTCTTGGCAAAGTCAGAATTTTTAGCAGTAAAAAGGATTTGACTTAAATACCACCCCGCAAAGAAATTACATAACAAGAATTTTAACACTCCTAAGGAAATTATGCTTCAGTTGGGAAGTGATTGGATGGAGTTGGGCTCTCTCTCTCTCTCTTTCATGCTATATAGGGTTTACAAGGTGTTTTAGCCCCAGTTGTAGGCATCCCTGTTGGGACGGCTAAGCAATAGCACTTAGAGCTGATCATCATCTCTGGAGTGGCTTCGCAAGCACACCACACCCATAGTGAAACGCACTCGGCTGCCGCTCCCCAGGGAGGGTGAAGATCTAATGGGGGCTCGGCCGGCTGGGGAGGTTGGCAGGGCTTCAGACGGTCAGTGCCGTGGGGAGGAACAGAGTATGCACTCATGGCTCCCCAACTCCAAAATCTGCTTGCTGGGCTTCTTTCCTGCTTCAGTGGAATAAAAAATGTGTTCAGACTTCGTTTCATGCTTAATTTTATCTAACACCACAGAGTGACTGTTTCCCAAGTAGAGGTTGGCATTTGGAAGATAGGAACCATGTTCTCTTTATCCAGCAGAGAGTGTGTGCTCGTGTGTGTGTGTGTGTGTGTGTGTGTGTGTGTGTGTGTGTAGGTTTAGCAGAGCAAGAGAGAGCAGTCCCCCTGTTGTGGAGTGTGTCCCTAATCATCAGGAGTTGGTTTGTGCACTTTGCATGTATTTCCTTGGTTGATTCTGACAACAGGGCTCCGGAGTGGCTACTCTGTGTCCATTTTGTTGATGAGGAAACAGGGCCAACATTTTAAGGAATTTGTTGGAGGTTAAGTTCAGAGACTAGGGTTTGAACCCAGGCATTCTGGCTCCAGTGCTTGGGCCATACTGAATAGTAGGTTATGTTGGATAAAGGTGGGTCCGGAGACAGAATGGCTGTAGTCAGGAAGGGGGATGAGGAGGCAGCTTGAGTTTGGCCCTGGCCTGTGGGATAGTTGGTGCTCACCTTAGTCGGCCAGCTCTGCTTGCCTGTCACCTGGTGAGCTGCCACAGGTCTTGGTACAAGTGTCATTATTGCTGAAGCCTGGATATGGATAGTGTTGGGCACGCCCGTTCCCAAGGCTTCGTGTGCTGAAATTCAATATGGGAAGGTGATCCAATGGTGGTGATTAGAGGTGGGGACTTAGAATTAGCTGTGGTTGTTAGTTGGAGTCCTGTAATTGAATCTTAAGAAGAGGAATGCCAGAAGGGAGGGACACACACCACACTTAACACACGCACACACATCATTTACCACACACACTTCTCTACATGAATACACACACACTTCATACTACACACACACATACATACACACACATACCACATATCATATATACATACATGTATACATATACCATGTACTACACACACATACATAACACATACCTCATATCATACACACTTATATACATGCATACTCACACCATGTAGTACACATACATATACATACATACACATACCACACATACATGCAAATACACATATACTACATCCCACACACTTACATACATACATACACACATTATACCTGCCAGCTCTTGTCTCATCCCATGATGCTCTAGGCTGCCTTGGGTCTCTGCCTACCAGAGGCCATCACTGTGTGGAGTCCCTCAATCTTGGACCTCCAGATTGTGAATCAAAATACCCTTTTTTCTTGATAACTTATGTGAAGGTGTTTATGGTGGTATGTCTTGGTAACAGAAAACCAGTGAAGACAACTGATATCACATATTTTTTTTCTTATTGCTGTTTGTTTTTAAATTATACTTCATCACACTTTTAAAAACAGAAGCCTTACTTATGTCTGAATTCTAAGATGTCTTACAGCTTGAGCCTTAGGAAGTGCCCAGGCTCAGCATCTCACTTAGCATCTCTGAGCTTCCTTCTGCCTCACGGCTCAGTGGGGCAGCCTTTCCTCCCAGAAATCCTTGCACCCAACCACTTGTACTTTCAGAAGTTTCTGAACATGGCTGGCTGTCTTACACATATTCTTTCTTACTATAACCCTGTCCCAGCCCCTCTCCTCATACTTCAGAGCCCACTGCACACCATGGGGACCGGATGTAAGTCAGCGCAGCTGACTTGGTGTGCACGCTAACCCCGAGCCAGACCAGGACCTCCTGGAGGACAGACAGCGGTCTGTGTCAGCCACTGTGTGGCCAAGATCTGCTTGCCCAGCCAGAGTGAATCTTCTCAGAGTGGAAATACTAAGCGGGAGCTTTAATCTTCTTAGAAAGCTTTAGCATCCTGGGCTCTGTAGCTCTGTGCAGAGCAAGCACTTGCCATGTGTGAGGGTCTGGCTTCCACACCCCATCCCAAATAAACAAAAAGGAAGGGACAGACTGTGGCTCAGGGTGCCTGCCTGGTATGTGGGGCGCCTTTGATTTAATCCTCAGTGCTGCCAAAGAACACTACAGTAGGATGGCTTGCGTCAGACACTGCTGTCGCCTCTGTAGCTGTGTGTGGAAGCTTCCGTTACCACTTCCAACTTGTTCTATTAACCTTCCGACTTTCCTTAGCCTAGAAAAACATAATCATGGGAAGACACATGTGACATAGAATGCTCCGCCTTAACCATGTTTGAGTATGTAGATCAGAGACAAGAGTTCATCCAGGACCTGTCCATGGAGCTCTGTTTCTCGTTCCAAGGGAAAACTCTGAAAAGTCCCTCTCCACAGGATGCGGCCCTGCTCTCCTTCCCTCCCCCTGCCCCCTATGGTGGCCGTTCTACTTGGTCACTGTGACTTTAAACACTTAGGAACCCCAGCTGAGCACAATCGTGCACCTCTGTCTTTCTGTAAATGGTTCCCTCCGGGACCCTTTTGAGAAACAATGGTCTCCTGAAGTCATGGGATTCCAGACCTAATGTCTAACTAATGATTCAGAGTCCGGTGTGGAGTGGGATAAACACCCATGTGTTCCAGCTGTCACACGCCACAAGCACGTGAACTAGACCACACGCACTAGCTCACGCGCACTAGCTCACACGCCACGCTCTAGGAGCCTTTGCCCGGCCTACACAAGTCTGCAGTTTCACCTCTGGATTCTGAGTGCTAAATGAGCTTCGTCTTCCAACTAGGGCCAGGGTGTGCTCACACTCAAGAACAGCACAGGACATCGGGATGCTGGCTCTGAGACCAGCCTGTCTTGTCCAGCCATCTAGGAATCCTGAATCTTCTGGGTTAAGCAGAGGAGAGACAGGCATATGTGCTGGGCTGGGAATTGGGGGTTGGAGGACAGAGATTTAAGCAGTTTAGAGAGCTGACGAGGGGCGCATGTTTGCTAAAGAGTCCCGTAACATCTGCTTTCAGATCCAGTAGCTTACATTCTCTCTGCACTAGCTCAGATACTAAGAAAGGAAACAGCAGATGCAGGGCCCGGGACGAGGGAGGATCTGGCTGCAGTCTTGGAATATCTCTGAGTTTTTCTCTCTTTCTCTGTCTTTTTTTTTTTTTTTTTCCTATGATTGCTTTTGCACGTTTGGCACAATTTTCTGACACGAACGCCTGATTGGGGCTTCCAATTTCCAGGGCCATTTAAAGAGATAAGCAAGCAAAAGCTGCGCGTGCTTTGAAGCAATAATCCTTGGAAATGAGCACAAAAGACGACGTGCGTTCTGTCTAGAACGTTCTCTGGAACTGACAACAGATAACTTTTCCAGAGGCTGGGAGCACAGTCTATGCAGATAGACAGAGCTCACTCAGTCTGTCTAGGCTTTGTCTGATGCTGTTGAGATGGCGAACTGGCTTATTTTTCCTGATCTCACAATTCTTGTCTAGAACAAGGCCAGGTGGCTCTAGCGCTCAAATGAGGAGACTCTTGTAAGTCCAGGTATGAAGAAAGGAACCTCACACTGGGTAACTTAAGGGGGTCTCGATAAAGACACCATTACAAAGGCTGAGAGAGGGAGGTGTGTGCGCAGCCAGAGGGTTAGAACAGTGCCCACACCTGGTGCAGAAGGCCCAGTCCAGGCCTGGTTCAGATAGGGCTGTATAGATGGAGCCATGGCTGAGTTACAAGATCTCACCCAGGGAACTGGGAGGTTGGTCTCCTGGTTTCATTTTCTTTTTTTCCCACCTGTTGGGTCCACCAATGTAGCTCACGCAGTCAGCCTTCCTGTGCTGAGGATAGGGGAGAGGGTGTGAGACCAGGACTGTATGCGGCACGCTCAGGGCGCCGAGCTTCATCTCCTAGAATAGGAATGCTAACATTCGGCCACTGTGGCTTTTATCTTGTGCTGACCACTGCAGCTAGCTGGCTCCTGAGTGCCGTCAGCTGGCCTGACTTGTCCATGTTCCCAGTACCCATAGTGGCTATCTCATGAATGTTAGATTCCGGTGCCTCACCGCATCTCCCCGAGTTGTGTGCGCCGAGAACACCTTGGCTCCAGGGTCACACCTAACCCTTGTTGCTTTCCTGTTCTCAAATGCGTGCTGATTCCTCAGACCTCAGCTTCAGCCTTCCTCCTGGGCCAAACCTTCCCTCATCGCACAGGTTTCTGCGAAGCAGATGTCCTTGCTTCCCAGCCGGGATTCACACACCCTGTAACAGCGCTGGCTCCACTCTGTACGTGGTTAGCGGGGAGCGCCTGTGGTTTGCTCTGAATCGCCTCGAGACATAAAGTGACTATCCCCACTACTCTGCATGATCCCTTGTCTGTTGATACTTGTTGACTGAAAAACAATATTAAAATTATTCAAAAGGCTGTACTGTCTTTATCTTGTGAATCCTGAATGGACTGTCTTTGTTGTGTGAGGGAGGGAGTAACCCTCCTGATTACTGTGGAGTGGGCTGGCTGTGTATAGCCTGTGTTCACAGGTCACACATACCTGGCAAGAAATAGCATATATGATTTTGTTTCCCTATTTTTTCGCTCAACCTGACCTCTAAGTGCAGGCTAAGCCGTGTTCTCAGCACACAGACAGTAATCTGTTCCATTTTTGGAGGGATTTAGTGAGAGATGAGACAGCGGATACAGAACTCTGTGCTTCGCCCAGGGGAGGGCTCGGGGAACTTTTTGAGTGAGGACGACACACTTACTTTCAGCTAGTTTGCTAAACTACAGTGCCAGGTAACTGTAGTGTACTCAAACTCTCGGGTTCAAGCACTGCTCCTCCCAAGTGACGGGGCCTAAAAGGACCTCAAATCTTCTCACATAGCTTTTAGAACCCAGCCCTCAGGTGAGCAAGCACGACTTTGTCCCATTTCTCTCACAGATAAACTTGCTGATATGCTTTCTGTGGCTTAGCGGAGGCGAAGCTGTTAGGTCAGTGGCAGACCACAAGTCCAGGTCTCCCGATGGAAACCCAGGGCCCTTTGACCTTCTCAAGCTGCCCCCATCTTTCCATTACACCTACCACGCTCTGCTCATCGACATTTCTGTATTGGGGGGTTTTGGGGGAGAAATGAAATAAACCCCATGAGGCTCGTGGGCCCTGTAATCTCAGCGCTCGGGAGGCTGAAGCAGGAGGATCAAGAATTTGAGGTCCGTGTGAGTATACAGCCAGGAGCTGTCAGACTGAGAGGAAAGGAGGGAAGGAGAAAAGATGGCACAGAAAATTGCATCTTTTATTTTGGGGGACTTCTCTCTCTTAGACCTTTTCAATATATATATATATATATATATATTTTCAATATATATATATATATATATATATATATATATATATATATATATATTAAGGTCACCAACATTCAAATTTCTGAATAAAACTTCAGACGTTATCTATAGAACCTCGCCGAATCCTCTCTTCCTTTCTCTTGGATCAGGGCTCTGGGTATGCTGAGCCAGCACTCTGTGTTCCAGCCCCAGTGAGTTTTAGTTGTTTGTTTTTGTTTTTGTTTTTGTTTTTGTTTTTGTTTTTGTTTTTGTGTAGAGCTGACTGTGCTCACTCTGTAGACCAGCCTGGCCTCCAACTCCCAGAGATCCTTTTGTAGTTTTTATTTTAAGTCTGAGCCTCACCAAGATGCCAGGGCTGGTTGAACTTGCAACCTTACTACTGCCTCTGCTTCTCAACTAGTCCATAGCAACTTAAAAAAAAAAAAAGATTTATTTATAAATAAGTACACTATAGCTGTCTTTGGACGTACCGGAAGAAGGCATCAGATCTCATTATGGATGGCTGAGTGCCACCATGTGGTTGCTGGGATTTGAACTCAAAACCTTTGGAAGAACAGTTGGTGCTCTTACCTGCTGAACCATCTCTCCAGCCCCTGCCCCACATAGCACCCTTTTTTTATTTTCTGGAAAACTTTACTTGAAAATAAAATTCCAATAACAAGTAAAAATAAAATTCCAGTAATAGGGCTGGCGAGATGGCTCAGTGGGTAAGAGCACCCGACTGCTCTTCTGAAGGTCCAGAGTTCAAATCCCAGCAACCACATGGTGGCTCACAACCATCCGTAACAAGATCTGACTCATCTGGAGTGTCTGAGGACAGCTACAGTGTACTTACATATAATAATAAATAAATCTTAAAAAAAAAAAAGAAAAAAAAATTCCAGTAATACAGGTGAGACAGAAGCCTTGCTTTGAGGGCAGCGGTTCAGCGTGTAACATTTTCTGGTGGGACAGCTAGCCCCAGTTCAAGGGAAAGCTAAACACCTGGGGTTTGTCCCTATGCTGGACCTGTAGGGGACCGGCTTTCGTTGTATTGGCACGAAGGGCCCAGAGAGGCTGAGAGACCAGAGTTCTGCTACCCAGGGCACTGTGCCTCACCCAACACAGTCTAAAGAGTCCTGAGGGGATGGTGGCTTTCCTAGAGTAGGTCCTCTGGAGGTAGACAGCCAAGGCCTCAAGTTCCACAGGAAGCCCAGGCCCTTCCAAAGGCTCCTGTTGGCCAGACGCTAAAGCACACTCTGGCCAGTTCTGGAAGTAAAATGGCCCCAGGGTTTTTTCTATATTGCTTATCAGCACTGGGCACAGGAAGCAGCAGCCTGTGAGGCTCCTAGTATCAGGCTCAAGGACACGGAGACATTCAAGTCCGAGAACTGGCAAGGTACAATAGTGGCCACCTGTCTGCAACTGCCGGGCCATTGGGAGGTTCATGGATCCATGCCTGCTAGGAGCAAAGCCTCTAGAGATGTCACCTGTGTCCCAAAGAGTCTAAGGACTCCTGAGGGACAGGGGCTCAGCCATCAGCCACGATGGAGAGGGCTCAGAGTTCACTTAGTTTGGTCTCATTTTCCAGCTCTCGCTGCTCATCTGAGTGGCCTGGCTTTTCAAGCTGCTGGCTCAGGTCTCCAAAGATCTTATCCATTTCTGAGTAGCATCTAACCTGTGCCCGGATCAGGGACTCAAAGCTAGGTTGGAAATAGTCAAGTCGGCTGCCACTGAACCGTGGCATCTCATCCAGGAGTTGTTTGTTCTTGGCCTCAAAGTCTTCCCGCACAGGCCTTAGGTAGCTCTTCTCGGGCCTGGTGGAGCTTGGCCAGCGCAGAGCCAGTCTTCTTTTCCTCGTACTTCTCCACCTCGGCCTGCAGCCTCCTGTAGTCATGCACGGCCTGCTCCCGTCACTTCACTGCCACGTTGAGGCTTAGGAATATGTTGCTGAACTTTTTCAGGGGTTCAGTCACTGTCTTTTGGATCGGGTTCACCATCTCCTGCTTCATGTCTGTGTCTAGGGCTGTCACAATGCGCAGAAAGTCCTGGTCCTGCTCATACGGCGGGTTGGACAGTAGGTCCTGGGATATCTTCACAGAAGATTTGGACAAGGCCAGGTCGGCGTCGGTTGGTCTTCCTGTCCTTCTGCAGGCGCTTGGTTTGCTCTTCCAGCCGCTGCAGTTTTCTGTACTCCCTTTCAAAGTCTCTTTCTTTCCACTGTTTTGGAAACAATCTGCTTCTTGGGCTGTCTGATCTTAAATGGAATCCAGCTCATGGCCCTAAACTCACGCCGACTGCCGGGGTCCTCGGTAGAAAAGCGGGTTCTCGGACCACTTCCGGATTCCCATAGCAACTTTTAAAAACTTCCTTATCTTCACTTAAGGCGATGCTTGTCAATCTCGACCTTCTCTTCAGAAAACATCCTGCGGGGAGTGGCTTGCCTGTTTTTCTGTTTTTAAGACCTCTCCTCCTGCAGACCACCGTGTGAGGGGCTTCACGGAGACGAAGCCATTGATGACTTTATAGGCCCAGTGCTTGGATGGAGCCCTGCCCAACACCCTGGGAATTTGTTGGAACCAAGCACCTGCTTGCTGGGTCCTTCCCCAGCCCAAGGCTCACCTTAGACATCTTGAGTTCCAGCCCACAGCTCCAGATGCAGGCTGATTGTCACTTAGCAGCAATTTCAGACTCAGAAAATGAAACACATGGTTTTCAGTGGCTTCCTGTGGCTTCTCTTAGTTTAATGGTTCTGCTTGTCTATAATGCCAAGGGTTTGCTTTGGTTTTGCCTTGTCTGTGGTGCAAGAGAGAGAATCCAGAATCCTGAGCATGCATGTGCAGGCCCCTGTGTGGAGCTAGCTTCAAGTGTGGCTGTGGGTACTACCTTAGACCCTTCCAGTGTATTGGCATTTTAGAGCCCAGTAGCTTAGGGAAGACTATGCAGCTACAGGGACTAGTATATCATGGTGACCCACATACTGGACCCACTAGCCTCACCTGTGGACACTGGCTTGATACTTGGATGACATTTTCATAAAAATCCTGATATTTAGGTGAATCAAGTCCCTGGAGAGCCATGAGGACATGTACTAATCACCTGCCACACAGGGTCCGCCAGAACCGGACTCTGGAAACTGTGGTTCCAACCCCACGTGGCATTGCGTGACCAAACGTGGGGAAATGGTAAAAATGGGCAGGAGAGAAAGGTTTCTGAATGCAAAACCACCAAAAATGTCAAATTCATGATGAATCCAGGGTGTGTCTGCCAGCACTCACAGATGTGTAGCGCACAGCTCCACTGCAGCCTTGGTTAGGAGCACACACGGGCGTGTCTGCCGTGTGCATGGCCTCCCCGCCACTCAGCACCCACCAACCCCGTCTGAGACAACTCAGCGCACACCAGTCTTTCTGCTCTCACAGAACGGCACTGGTTTACTGAAAATGAAGATTCACGGTCCACACCACCACTCCTCAGCAGAAAAGTGAAAAAAATGTGCTTGCAGCTCTTTACACTGGAACATTTGATTTAAAACAAAACAGAACTTTTATGAGAGCTCTGCTGCTTGTACACTTGTGTGCCAGAAGAGGGTGTCAGATCCCATTACAGATGGTCAGGAGCCCCCATGTGGGTGCTGGGAATTGAACTCAGGACCTCTAGAAGAGCAGTCAGTGCTCTTAACTGCTGAGCCATCTCTCCAGCCCTGAGTGTTTGATTTTTAAAAGTGGTGTTTTCTGACGTGAATTCCATTACAATTTTTTTTGTTCAATGAATTTTGGCTTAAGACTAGGGCAGAATGTCAAACAGTTTCTGAAACTTCTCTACTCGTACTTCTCCTGTGTATGATATGTTTATGTGAAGTGGCTCCTTCAGCATTGGCAATGACTAAAGTCAAAATATCAGTAAACCCTGAGGAATGTTACCAAGGTGCTTTATGTCCAGGAGCATCAGACTGTCAGCTAAAAGTCAACGTCACTCTCCTCATTAGAATGCACATTTGCTCTTGTTTTAAATAAATGGTAGAATGATATGTATGCCAAAGAATTGCTTAAAAAAATTCTTCCCCAGCACTCAGGAGGCAAAGGCAGGAGGGTCTCCGTGAATTTGAGGCCAGCCCGGTCTACACCGAAAGTTTCCAGCAGAGCCAGCCATACATAGTGAGACCTATGAAAGAATAAATGTTTCTCTTTATGATTTATTGTTGGTGAATGTTGGCTTTCTTTCCTGTTTTATAACTCTGCCTACCTCTAGTCATATAAAATATCCTCAGGTGACAGTGGATCTGGACTGGGGAGAGTTTTAGAACAGCCAGGTGCCTAGAAAGCTAAGCCAGTCTGGTCCTGAGAAAGCCGGGTTGGGAAGGGTCCCACTGACTCTCACTGAGTCCGTCGCTTCTCCTCCAGTCCCCCCCTCCCTCCCTGCTTTGTTCAGCAGGAATCTGTGTGTCCTCTGTAAACAAAGCCTGCTGTGTGGCCTGAGGAGCCAGAGTGATTCTTCCCATCTGCCGGGCTTAGTGGGAGTGGCTCAGAGTCCCATCACCAAATTCCTGCAGCGGTTGTGCTCTCCACCCATGAGGAAGCCGAGGGCTTGGGTTTCCCCTGCCCACTGGCATCTCGACGCTGCTGCCTTCAAAGGCCCTGGGGCATAAACGATGAGCACTGCCACCCGTCCCTTTTTTTTTGAAAATGCAACCCTACCGGGATGGCTGTTTATCTCTTGCACACCCAGGACAGACCACTTAACTTGCTGTGCCAGAGGATGTGCCTCAGTTCCCTGTGCCATACACAGGGTTCCAATTTCCCATAAATCCTAAGGGACATATTCTGGGTGACTGTCCTGTGACCTATAAACCTCCGTCTGGTGGCCGCGACTCAGGAGGGTTAATGCACAGTTAATAGTAGCGTGTTTCAAGATGCTAACACTTTGAGTGTGTGTGGGGGTGAGTGGGTTAATTAGATTTAATACTCAGCATGGAACATGCATATTAAAGCATCGCATCTTACTCTGTATGGTACTTAAATTTTTAATTGGCAGTTATTATTTATGCACTTAAATAGACCTTGCTGCATGGCAAATTATTTTCTTGTCTGTCTGTATTTCTTTTCTTTTCTTGATAGGGTTTTCCTATGTAGCCCTGGCTGGCCTGAAACTCACTATGTAGATCAGGCTAGCCTCAAATTCACAGAGATCTGCAGGCCTCTGCCTCTCAAGTGTTGGGATTAATGACATTGTGCTACCATAGCCAGACAGTTTTCTTTCTCTGTCTCTATATTCGGATCTGTCTGTCCAAGGGCCTCTGATTTCTGCCCCTCCTCTCTCATGGAGCTATACAGACAAAGATGGCTGTCGTGTCCCTCAACAGAACAGTCTTGTGGGACCACCATCATAGGTGTACTCAGGCACAGGGGTTCTCATGGGGCGCGTACCTCCCATGACTGCTTGTTTCTGTTCTTCCGCTAGGACTGACGCCCCAGGGATATAAACTCTGTTGCATTTACTCACCTTAGAGAACTGTGTGTTGCCTCACACTGGGAGTGAGCCAGAACTGTTCATCGCCATGGATACGATGGAGGGATGCATTGCATGTCATCTTGACAGTTTAAGCCTATTGGTGCTATTAGGTGCCTGGACAGCTGGGGGCATTGTCTTGCTGTGTTAGTCACCGCCTACAGAATGTGGGTGCCTGACTGAGGACATTCGTGTGGCTGTACCTTTGTGATAGCCAAATAGATGGGTATAGGCAGAGGAAGAAGTCCAGCCAGTGAGTGCTCCTGACCTAAATCTGAGAGTACAGCTGAAGAGGTCTTCTTCTTTGAACCCTCCCCTGATGCCTTTGTGACACTGGGACTAGGGATGTTCTGGCTTACAGACCATCTGGCCTTTGGACAGGCCATACAGCTTTGAGGTGTCCCATGCTTTCTCCCCTAGCTATAAACCTCTCTGTGACCCCTCATGGCTGAATAATGCTCTTCCCAGCATGCCTTTGTCCCACTCTTCTCCCCCACACAATTGCGTCTACAGTTTGGTCCAGAGGGTCCCTCTTTGCAAAGAGATTCAACAGTGGCAAGATTTAGGGGAGGCATTTGGAGGGCAGCCCTGCAGCAGCAGCAAGGGTTAATTAAGGGAATAACATAAACATTTGAACAGAAGCTCAGAATAATTCCAGTTGGGGGTGTGTGTGTGTCAGCGTTAGTTACCCCGCCTTTGGTTATAGAAAGTCTGTGCTTTGTAAAACAAATAGTGCTTACATGGTTTTGCAGAGAAAATGTTTCCAAGTATAGAGTTTCTCTTATCTGAAGCATTGTTAATGAGGGGTGGTGGACCAAGGGTTGCAGACCCCCATACACTGCCAAGAACAAAGCAAAACAAAACAAAACTTTTCCATAGCCCTGTGAGCTCCAGCATCTTCGTCCTTGGGGGCTGGACATGTTGGGCGTTACCCTTTGAAAGGGGTATGGGGTTGGCCCAGACTCGTCTTAGCTGCCCTTCCTTGAAGATCAATCCTGTTATCTGAGCAAAGGGATTATGGGTAGAGCTGAACCAGTTTTGTGTGCTTTGCAATTACCAGCCCTGTGGATTCTGTGTTTCTCAATGAGGGCACAACAAAGGCCACCCATTCACGGGGACTTTTGGTTTATGGGACAAAAATAAAAGTGTCCCAACTTTCAAGTCGCAGTCTTCAAGGCAAAATTTCAGATGTTCTGGCCTATCCGTTTATACAGCAAGTGCATGAAAATTTTGTATGCAGAAAATGATTTTTTAAAAACCGATAAAAGCAATTATCTTTACCTGTTAGAAGCCCCAGAGATATGGCGGCTTTGCATAGTATATAAATCTGAATGGCAGAACTTACCAACGATTCCTTCAGGTATTGAGGAATTCAGACCTCAGCTGAGGCAAATTGAATTTTAAAAGCTTAGGGTCTGAAGAGTTGGCTCAGAGGTTAAGAACACGTTCAGAGAACCCAGGTTCGATTCCCAGCACCGGCATGGAGGTTCCCAACTGTCTGTAACTCCAGGCCCAAAGACTCTGATACCGTCTTCTGGTTGCCAAGGTAACCAGGCGTGCACACGGGGAACATATATACAGGTAGGCAAAATACTCATGCACATAAAATAAAAATGTAAAAGCAAATGCGTTTATTTATGTAAGCATTTATTTAGATAAAATCTCATTGTGTAGTTCAGATTAGGTTCAAAACCATGGTCCTTCCTCCACCACCAGAACGCACTTCAAGATTCCATTTCACTGACCATAAGGTCATTAATATGTCAGGGCACACCCTCTCTGCATGGGAGACCCTTCTCAGAAGCCGGAAGCCATCCACTCCTGCACATGTCGGATGCCAGTGAAGGACCTGGTGGGTGACAAGAGCCATGTGTTTGCCTTCAGATGTTCTGTGGCTTTGTAACTTCTGAGAGTCGATGCTGTTGTTTTCCTTAAACAGGGGAAAATGAAAGGGATATACAACGTTATGGCATGGTCTCTAGTCCTAGCACTTGGGAGGATGAGGCTGGCTGACCGTGAGTTCAGGATCAGCCAAGGTCATCCAGGGAGACTCTAAGAAAAACCAAACCTCAAATGAAATGAAGAGGTTCGGTACCAGAGTTCATCCCAGAAGACAACCAGCAATCTGAAAGGAGGCTCAGTTGTTCCAACTTCTTTATAAAGCACTTTTAAGTTGACAGATTATAAAATTATAAAGCCAAGACTTGGTTATACTCAGATACTCAGCCAAAGCTATGCTCCCAGACCCTGCAGAGCTGGGATCCAAGTGTCTCTGAGACTATTGAGCCTCCATAGCTCAAGGCATGGCATCCCATTCCAAGTATGCCAGGTGCTGCACAGATCCTATTCCTGACTGTGAACTGCACCCCCTGTGCAGAAGGGCTAGCATGTGTGTGAACCTCAGGGGGTCACTGTCCTAGCAAAGATGAATGAATGCCCAGTGAGTGTGTGCCAAAATCAGAAACAACTTTGCAGCTGGGCCAGCTGATAGGCAAGGCTTACTGCTCCAGTAAGGCCAGGCATCCGGGGAGTGGCAGAGCCAGGGTCCAGATGGGTATGAGCTAGCACGTTCTTGTACCACCTATACCTCATGGATCAGCATTGCCCAACCACTTAAGCATCAGCTGTCCTGACTGCTCCCGTGCCAAATGTGAGACCTGTACACCCTTATTTGAGAGAGCCAAGTGCCTTCTAACACAGGGTGACACACTTGTTGTTGTGATCGGCAGTGGCTGATCCATCATCTTCTATAAACACTGGTTTCTGGTTTCTTTTCCGCCATCTTTGTTAAAACGAGGATGAGTGGATAGTTCTTTTAGATAGGCAAATCACAGCCACCTCTTCGTAATACACCCAAACTAGTACATGGTCTGGAAGGATGCCTTGGCCTGCTTGGCAGGCTTGGAGATTAGGTCACATAAGCCACCAGGGACCAGCAGAGGACAAGCTCCAGGTGACTTCGTTGAGTTATAAATGCTAATGAGATTTTTAGGGTGTCTGGCAGTCTTTCTTCCTTCTTATGATCTAGAAGATCATCACTTCGGGGAACCTGGCATTGTGTGGGAGACTTGATGGTTTTGTGTTATGTGTAGAGGGAGAGGTGATCCCTTGGAGAGAGATGTCTGACAGTCTTAATGCCAGGCTTCGTGAAGCATCGCCTGCAGTGGAATGGCTTCTGATGTCCCTATCATGAATGTCAAATGTCATTCCTTTGTCTTCATGCTAACCTTGCCCGCTTACATGAGGGAATGACCAAAGGCAGGAGGTCTGCCTGCTTTTGCTGGAGCCTGACTCCAGTGACAGTGTCTGTAGCAGGTGGGCACTCCTGGTACCGAGGTAAAGATACAGGGACTTGGAGGCTTCTCATCACCAGGTGCCCTGCGGGCCAGGTGAGAAGCAGAGTGACATTCTTGTCATTCCTGGTCCACAGGATTTCTTCTGGCCCGGGGTACCTCTCTGTTTGGCCCAAGTTTGAAGCTGTGTGGTTTGTCTGAGGTGAGGCGAGAGCTAGGGCTGAAGTGGTACAAATGGTGGATGCAAGTCTGAGATTCCGTGGTCCAGCGCCACAGTTGATGTCTAAGAGCTGGGAGGGGTGTGGGTTTTTTTTTAAGGTTTATTTTATTTTTAAGTGTGTGTGTGTGTGTGTGTGTGTATGTGTGTCTGTCTGTCTGTCTGTCTCTGTCTGGGAATATGCACAGATGTGTAGGTACCCATGGAGGCCAGAGGTGTCAGATCCCTTGGAGCTGGAATCACAAGACATTATGAGCCACCTGCTGTGGGTGTTGGGAACTGAACTCAGGACCTCTTCTGCAAGATCAGGAAATGCTCTTAAATCCTGAGCTGTAGCCCCAGCCCACTCTCTTTTGAGGCAGGTCTTACACCTGAGAATCTTGCGAGAAAAGCCAGTTCCATAATGTTTGAGCTAATTTGAAGCAACCTCGAATTATATAGTGACCAAGATGATGGACTCTGGCCATGACCATTTCAGGGTACCCGGAAAATAGCCATGAGTCACATTTGTCAGAGGTGTACAAAGGCAAAAACCACAAGGTCACACTCCCCATCGGGTTCAATCAGGGGCAAGTATATATTCTGACATACTTCCTGCCCGCATATCTCCTGCCTACATCCAATCAGGGGCAAACATACATCCTGATGTATTTCCTGCCCACTTACTCCCCACCTACACTTGATCAAGTACATCTGGGGCAGTTGAGTCAAACAGATTTGTTTACGGAACGAAAACATGCGACTTCTTATTTCCCATAAACAATATAATAACCTCCAACAGTCCAGGAAGCGTCTGTCCTCGGGCAAGTGAGGCTCACAGGTTAAATCTGGCCCTGACATAGGGTTGTGTGTAGTCCAGGCTGGCCTCAAAATCATCTTAGAGCCAAGGATGGCCTTGATCTACTGATTCTCCACTTGTACCCGTGAACTGCTGGGACTGCAGACATGCACCACCACATATGGTTTCTGTAGTGTGAGGAGCACACCTAGAGCGTTGTGCTGGCTGAGCCAGCATGCTACCAGCTGAGCCACATCTGCAGTTCTTGCTTTTGCTCCTTGAGTGTATGGTATGCATACATTGGTTTCGTTTTTTTGTTGTTGTTGTTTTTTTAAAGACAGGGTTGTGCCACGCAGCCCAGCCTGGCCTCAGACTCTCTGTGATCCAGACAGGCCTACATTTAAGATCTTGCCGTCTCCACCTTCTCAGTGCTGGGTTACAGGGCCACCTTGTCTGGCAGCTGACAGAGAGACACCTGTTGACGCCTTCACTTCTCATCCTTCAGCTTGGCACTGTGGCCACTGGTTCTCAGCCTTGTGTCCTAGCTTGTGTTCAGATGACTCTTTCTCCATATATGATCCTGTAATGACACGCCACTTGAGAACCATGAAGTCACCGAGTTGCACAGTGTGCCTGCTTGTGATATATGTATTACACGGCATCAGAGTGTTCTGAGGGACGGTGTCAGCCCTGTGTCCTCGAAAGGGTCTTTAGACAGCTGACACCTGAAAGAAGTTTGTGAAGTTCCGGCTTCCTTCCTCCTGGAAAGGTCAGTGTTATTAAGGTCAAACACTGTCAGTTATTTTCTTTGAGGTAACAGGCTTGTTCCTGGTTGTTATTATTGCATTGTGTGTGTGCATGTGTGTGAGAGTGTATGTGAGTGTGTGTGCGTGTGTATGAATGTGTGTGAGTGTGTATGTGTGAGTGTGAGCATGTGTGTGTTTCGCATGACGTGGAACATTGATGGAGGTCAGAGGACAACGTGCAGCAGTTGGCTTTCGGCTCACCACATGGGTTCCAGCAGTTGAACCTAGGCTGTTAGGCTTGGCAGTGTGCACATCTACCCACGTAGCCGCCATCTCGCTAGCCAGCCCCTCAGACATTTTTCTGAGAAGCTGACTACAGAACTTTCCAGTATGAATAGCTGCAGTTTGTCCAGCAGCCGTTCTCTGAGAGGAGACTCACAGCTGGGTTGCAGCGGGTGCTGCTCTGATCCTGTGGACTGGGCGTGCTTTAGGACAAGACGTGTTTGTGGCGGTTGAACTTGAACAGCATCAATAACTTCAAGTTCATCATAGATGACCTTTCATTTTGACTGTGAGTCAGTGGCAATGAAGACTCTAAGCACCGGGGTCACCGTCTCGTGCTACCTACTGGCACTTCCGCAGTCAGTTCAGACGTCAGCATTGTGACATAGGAAATGACATTGTGGTGTTAGGAAAGTGTTTTTTGACCTCCTACACTTCCGGGGGGTGGGGGGGTTTATCTCAGGATATTTTAAGAGTTGGTGGACTGTGTGTTTAGAATTGCCACTCAGGAAGTTTATAGCTGGTGACTCGTGTGGCACACTCCTGGGGGTGGCTTTGCCCTCGATGTGCTAGGTGCTTACAACACAAAATACCAGCAGTGCAGTTCCTGACTTCTAGGTGCCCTGGCTGAATATGGAAGGGGTCCAGCAAATGGATCTTATGACTGTGAGAAGCATGGGAGAGTCTGTGGAATTCCAGGGGAGGACCCGCAGCTCAGCTCGCTCTTCAGGTAGTGGTGTTCTGGAGAGGATATAACCTAAGCTGAGCTTGGAAGAGCAGCAGAATTGAATCAGGTAAAGAAGAGGGGGTGGGGCAGAGATGGAAAGACTAGGAAGCAGGAAAGAGTGCGCAGCATCTGGGAGATTGCAGGCAGCACAGTAGATGCTGAACCTGGGGTAGGACACGAAGTCTAAAGCTGGGCAAGAAGCCAGCGAGTGTGCACTGTGTGTTTCCCCCTCAGACAGGGGACACCACAGCAGAAATTACAATGGCACTTCTTGTGATTCCTGGTCCACAGTCTCCACACTGCCTCTCCATGTGACCGGACTTTGAAAGTAGCGTACACATGAGGTTGAGGATTTTAGGAAGATCATACTAGTGTAATAAAGAGGGATGGAGGGGGCTGGTAGGGCTGCTGTGGGGTAAAGCAGCTGAGGCTGTTAGAGGAGACCCCAAACAGTAAATGACCAGGGGAAACCAAGGAGGTACAAGGAGGTGCTGAGGAGGTACAAGGGACAGAGACAATGCGTTTGATTGTTTATCATGTAGATATTTAGAGCCAACGGGATTTGGTGATTGATTTGATGTTAATTGTAAGAAATTGGGATTAGCCAAGGCTGTATCTAGGTTTATACATTATTGAGTGGCTGCACAGATGGCCATTCACAGGGGTGGGGGAGCCTGGGAGGAAAAGTGGAAGCAAGGAAATCCGTTTAACATTGTGTCCCGCAGACACACACAATCATGAGTGCACGCGCACACACACATGTATACACACATACATATGCAGATATACACACGCACACACACACACACACACACACACACACACACACACCACACCTATAGCAGACTGAGCTCTGGAGCAGGGGAAGCCTTGGCTAGAGACCCCAGCATAGGTGATGGATGATCTGTAGTCACATGGGATGTGATGACATCTGAGAGTGGCCTTCCATGTCCCTCCTACCTACGGAGGAAAACAGCAACTGTAAACTCTTCAGGAAACCTTTGGGGGTGGTTCAGATGTGCTCACAGTAAGCCTGACACTCCGCAGTGACACAGCTGGATGACGTGTATTTTTGGTCCTGAGTTAACTCAGTCTTCGAGTCTGCACAGGTGGGCAAGAAGCTGATTGTGGGTTTTAGTTGTTTTCCCAGTGACATGATTTTCTCTGGAAAAGAAGGCATTTCTCTTTCCTCTCTTTGGTTTCAGGATGCTCAGAAATTTTACCTTTCTTTCTTGTACTAATGAGCATGCTGGTATAGTTCCTGGACATTGTATGGTCAGGATAGGGAAATAATGGTAGATGTGATACTGTTTTTATGAGAGGCTCTAAGGAGATGAAAGAGAGGAGCTGAAGGTTTGGGTATCAGGAGATGGTCTTCTGGATGTCTGTCCTCAGTGACCACTTTCATCAGCTAAGCCCTACCTAGTAAAGATTCCACACACTCCCAAATAGTTCTATGCTACAAGCAGGAGACCACGCACTCAAATCGAGTGCATGGGGAATGTTCCAGATTCAAACCAAAGCAGTCCATCTGCAATGTTTTCATTTAAACTGTTTCGCTTCTCCTGCATGCCGTCTTTTATCATGACAGTTTTTGTTTGTTTGTTTGTTTGTTTGTTTGTTTTGTTTTGCTGGAGCGAGGGCTAACATAGTTCTTTGTTTTGTCCATGAGTTCTACCTTCATGATTCCCCACGATAAGCTTTGTGGTGTGTGGTTCTTGCTCATAGTGCCTATGTGCCCTAAGAAGCACTCACTCTGTACACTGCAGGGTGGAGGAGAGCCAGGATCATGGCACCTGCAGGCCAGCTTGCACGTGGCAGCTTGCAGGGTGAGGATTATCGCAGATGAGGAGGAAGTTTCTGGGCCTCACTACCTCATAGTTTTACTGTTTAGTTGGTGGCTGAGCCTTAGCTGGTGCAGCGCACACTCAGATGTGCATAACGGGCAAAGCACAGGCCAGCGATGCAGAGGGACGTTTCCCCAGTGACCTGTTGAACTTCTCTGAGGAACTTCGTTCCTAACCACAACTCACACACCTCTACCTCGGATAAGGATCTGGGGGCAGTTCAGAATCGAAGCTGTTTTTGCTTTGATTGACCTCCGAGAAGGGTTGTGTTCAAGCGTCACGTGTAAGCTGACGTCGTGCAGTGAGCTGGAGCAGGTGGATTACAGGGGTTGGGAGGGGTGAGAGGAGGCAGCTGGGAGCTGGCTGTGTAAGCCAGGCTGAGGCACAGCCTCTGTCCTTAACAAGTCTACCTGCAGGGACCACCTGCTCTGTGCTGTCACATGGTTCCACCAGGAGGTCTGAGCAGGGGCTGGCTGTTGTGACAGGATTTCTCATGTTGACTTTTACATTCTTGATGATTTTACTTTGTGTGTGTGTGTGTGTGTGTGTGTGTGTATGTGTATGTGTGTGTATTGTGTGTGCATATGTATGTGTGTATGTATGTGAATTTTGTGTGTATGTATCTGTGTATGTATGTGAATTGTGTGTGTATATCTGTATGTGTTTATGTGTATGCATGTGCATATGTATCTGTGTGTATGTGTGTGTATGTATGTGTGAATATATGTATGTGTGTTGTGTTTGTGTATCTCTGTGTGTTTGTGTGTGCATTATGTGTATATCTGTGTGTACATGTGTGTTTATGTGCTTATGTGTGTATGTTTGAGTATGTGTTTATGTGTGTGTATCTGTGTGTATGTGTGTACATGTTTATGTGTGTGTATCTGTGTGTGTGTACACATGTAATTGTAGGCCAGAAATTGGTGATAATCTCTTCTTCGGTAGGTCTTCATGTTTCTGTTGTTGTTTGTTTTGTTTCTGTTTCTGTTTGCGATAGAATCTCTCACTGGCTGATTTGATGCTTGCTGGCTCTGCTAGACTGGCTGGCCACTAAGCCTTGGTTGGAATCCTCCTGCCTCTGCCTCTCTAGTGGTGGGGTTACAGCCATGTGCTGCCCTCTGGGTTTTATGTGTGTGCTGCGATTCAACTCCAGTTCTTCTGCTTATACAGCAGGCTCCACCCATTGAGCCATGTCCCCAGCTCTTCGTCAGCTCTTAGTCAGAGCTTCGTGCATGCCACTCTACAGCCCCGCAGAAGACAGTCATCACTCTTTCCAGCCAGATGAGCTGGCTGTAAGTCCAACACTGCATGGCTCATTCAGGGTGACGGTGCTCTGGACCTTCTGACTGCCAAAGCTTTTGCTGTTTATTGCACTAGGCCTCCTGTCTCTTCCGACTGTAGGGATTCTACACTGTAAGGACTCTACGAGAGATGATGAAATGGAATAGAGACCCATCTAAAACTCCTCAAGGCTAGTATCTGCAAGTGCATTCCCATATGCTAATACATGGGCTTTGTAATGCTCCTGTGGCTAACCGCAAGCTGTTCACAGTAAGAGGATGTGTGGTTAAATGGCTGGATCGCTCCCCCAATGGGGGCAGGGAGGCCAGAAGGCAGGTCCAAGCACAGTTTTGAAGCTGCCACATCATCTGCAGTGGAATACTGAGTGATCAGCAGACAACCTGGTGCGCAGAAATGAAAAACTCTGGCTGCTCACTTTTGAACAAGGGCACTGCCCAGTGTCTGGGCTAGATTACTTGTGACGAGGAGTTCTGGTGTCTCGGTGGAGAACAGACTTGCTCCACCTCGGCTTTCTCAAAACTACCTCCTTCCAGGGCAGCTCTTTTTCTTTCTTTTTTCTTTAAGTTTTACCTTGACTCTATCTTAATGGTGGCTTGAACACTAACTGCAGAAACTATGTATGAGAATACAGATCCACATCTGTGTTCCCTGGTAACTGACAAACGGACACTTGACATTTGGTTACCTGAACAACAGTAGCCATGTTTATAAGGCAGGTTAATGTTTAATGTTTTCTCTCTCTCATCCTTTCCCTCCCTCCCTCCCTCCCTCCCTCCCTCCCTCCCTCCCTCCCTCCCTTCCTTCCTTCCTTCTCCCTCTCTCTCTCTTTTTCTTCCTTCCTTCCTTCCTTCCTTCCTTCCTTCCTTCCTTCCTTCCTCTCTCTCTTTTTCTTCCTTCCTTCCTTCCTTCCTTTCTTTCTTCCTTCCTTCTTTCTATTCATTTATTTATTTTGTGACAGGGTCTCATTATGTAGCCCTGGCTCTCCTGGAGTTCACTATGTAGACCGAGCTGGCCTGGAACTCACAGAGATCAGCCTGCTTCTGCCCACGGAGTGCTGGGGTTCAACAAAACAAAGAAAAGAAAACATGAACATGCCTTACAGATATTTCTCTACATGCCTCCCATTCCTTAGCCACTGTCTCCCTCGTTTTCTGAGCCTGTTCTGTAGAGTCCCTCTTGGGTGGTCCGTCCAGGGCCAGTTTCTGTGGCACCTGTGTTTGTCTGTTTTGAAATGTCTCTTGTTTTCTCTTTATAGTCAGGAATGTTCCATAGAAAGGTTGTTGAGTTGCCCTGACTCTCCTGCTCAGGCTTATGGTAGAGAAGAACAGTGTATGGCAGATCTTCAAGCCAGAGCATCCACCGTGTGTGCATGTGTGTGCATGTGTGTGTGTGCGTGTGTGTGTATGTGTTGGCTTTATTTTCACATCTTTGGGCTCCACCCTAGACTGCTGATGCCTCTCTCTAGCCTTTCTCTCTCCCAACATCCTTTTCTTTGGCCCACTCTGCCTCACCAGACATGCTGGCTGTCACCAGGCCAATCCATCTGTGTTTTCTGGATCAGCACTAGGTGTCAGCGTGGTGACAAATGTGGGTTCCAGAAGGTTCGTCTGTGGAGCCTTGCCTCTCAGAAGCAGACCAAGGTTCCTTTCTGTTCTAGTTGAGACCCCTAACCTTGCCACACACCCTTGGGTGCCAGCACAGGGTCACAGGGTGCCAGACTGGCTTACAGTGCATAGCTAGCTTTGTTTTATTATAACTTGACTTTTATTCTTTGTAAAACTACCATTAAGGAGACTATGGTGGCAGTGGAGGAGTTGCTCTTCCGATGTTTGTGCCAGTCCCTGGCTATAGAGGTGGCCACCTCCTTTGTGGACAGCGTCAACCATGCTCTGGCCTCATGGAAGCAATAGCTTGACTGAGGGTTCAGAGGTGGCACCTTCTGCTGAGCATGGTGCATCAGGAGGGCTGGAAGCTTGGTGTCTTCTGCTCTGGGTTGGATCTTGCCATGACTGGGTGTGATACACCTTCTCGGACCCTGAACCTTTATGACGAACAAAATTTGATCAAGAAACCACACAACCCCACCCTGACAATTGTGTTCTTTGTAGAAAGAAATGGCACAGTATGTGTGCACAGACTCTGAGCCTGTCATGTTGCTTGCTCCTGTGACACAGGCGTGCCATGTACCATGGTATGCTGAGCTCGCTCTAGGTTTGGGGTAAAGACCAGAGAATAAAACAAATCACGGTACTTACTTTCCAGTGGAATTAACATTTCTGGTGGACACCGTCATGAGCTCATGTCCCGAAGAAACAAAGACAGCAGCTGTGGGGACGAGGCTTCTAGTTCTATAGTTAATAAGCTGAATCTTCCTGTTGCAGGACAGCCTTGGGAGGAGCCAGCAGGGTATCACTGTATCCCCTATTCACACAGGGTCGTCACTGTTCCAGGATTTGTGCCCTGGTTGTTCCAGGCTAACCAAGACAGTTACGGTTTATTTAGTAGCTCCTAGATGCCAAGGAATTTCAGAGTCAGCTCTCAGATGTCCATTCTCCTCAATGTACTGTGTTCCCTGCCTTTTTTACTCTGTTTACTGGTTCTGGGGATAAAACCCAGAGGCTCACATATGTTAGGTAAGCACTCTATACCCCATCCTGTTGCAGGAAATATTAAAACACGGATGGCAAGTCCTGTGCTATACCTTGCTACTCTCAGCCTTGCAGGCCAGTTCACATCTCGTGGAGACTCTCTGACTCAGAGCTCCAAAATCTCTCCACCCAGCTCGCCAAGTTCCCTCTGGCGGGTCGCTACCACACCAGCCCCATGCTTCAAAATCCCCACAGTCTTTGTGGTGCACATCTGGCAAACCCACACTTTGCCACCATATCCCTCTCTCTTGAACCCAATCGAACCACCACGTGAAGGAAAATGCCACACAAACTTAGTTCAGAGACAACGGTAACTCGATCGATCACTGGGTGCAACAACTAGAATCCTAATATTTTTTTTTTTTTTGAGACAGGGTTTCTCTGTATAGCCCTGGGTGTCCTGGAACTCACTTTGTAGACCAGGCTGGCCTCGAACTTAGAAATTCGCCTGCCTCTGCCTCCCGAGTGCTGGGATTAAAGGCGTGCACCACCATGCCTGGCTTAAAATCCTAATCTTTTAAGCCATAATAAATCTAAATCTTCTGGTGGTGAATCCTGGTGGATTCTCCATATAAGTCGGGAGACACTAGTAGCTACATCTTGCCCTCTCACTAGCCCAGTCCAAAAAGCCCCTAACTCTCTCCTGCTTCCTCTCGGGAATTGTCCAACCCAGAAGTCCCGCCTACTCATCCAGTGATTGGTCCCTCTATTCATTCAGGGGAGGGTTCACAAGAAGTCTCCTGAGTCCCTGACTCATTCCTCAATCCAGACAACCCCTCCTGGGAAAGCAGAATTAACATCGAAATCCAGGCATCACCAGGGCCACCCACAAAACCATCCTGCTTCCCATTTTTCACTAAGGAACGCTCCTGTCTGAAATAAGCTTTGACATGAAAGGACCTTTGTTTTATCCTTCATTTCTCTCCACATACATCTAACTGGACCTCTGCCCCTTGCAGCCTATAGCAGGGTTCTGAGAACCAAGCAGAAATCTGTGCTGTCCATGAGCAGAAGAGGATGTAGCTGGCCATGAACTCAAGTCAATTTGGAGTGAGTCCCTAGGAAGAGATCACTGTGGCTCTGTGGGCATAGTATATGCGGTATGTGTGAGTGTGTGAGTGTGTGTGTGTGTGTGTGTGTGTGTGTGTGTGTGTGTGTGTGTACAGCATCTCCATCACACTGCAGTATTTAACGGACTTCCAGACATTTCAAGGATTCCCATGATGCCTTTGGAGAACGTTTTTAGCTTGATAACACTTAGGCAAAGGGTATGAGAACATGGGTCAAGATAAAAGAACTAAAAATTCTACCACACACTCCACTGCAGCCACACGGGGGTGACACCATCAGTTTCCCTCTGACTTAGTGGTAGGAATTCATGAAAACCCGTGTTTGTTTTGAATCTCTGTTCTTCTCTCATCTGCATATGGACCTCACTCTCGCCTCTCTGTAGGTCACTGTCTTGTCAGCCTTGTGCCCTGAGGCATGGTGGGAACCGGATGTTGCTTTGATGTCTGTGTTCCTGTGTTTCTACTATGGATACCTGTTGCTCAGTCTCTCTGTGATATACAGCGGCAGTGTTAATAGTTGTCCCAGCTCATCTGAGACAGGGGAATGCCTGAGAACACTTCACTGAATTGAGCTGACAGATCTTCTGGATCAGATGCAGTCACACATTGCTACTTGGGATGAGATCTTTTCTCCTGGTCTCTACTGACCCACAGCCTCTGCTTGCAAGAGCTCAGCTTACTCTCTTTCAGATCTGGGGTCTCTGCCAAAGCTCCTCGTGCAGGTATTGACAGAACCTCTCTATCAGTCGAGGGCCACCGTGGAATCCTTTCATGACTAATCATAAAATCATTAGCTCCTGTGCATCATGGCATCTGGCTCGAGACACGGAACACACACGTAATTTTCTGTGAAGCGACTTTCAGAGTCACCGCTCCAAGGACAGAACCCAGCCCCAGGATGAGCAGGACTCTGGGTCTGGACTGACCCATGTTGTCTTTGGCCTGGAGGAAAGATAGCTTAAATCCTTCAGCCAGGGTGTCTCCTACCCCTCCAGTCACCCAGGACTGTGTGTGCATCGCACAGGAGGATCATGATTCCGGCCTTAAAATGACAAAGTGTATACCACTTTCCATGCAGAATGTCTTGTGTCCCTTTTCCTGTTAGGTCTCAGAGCATAAAAATACTTTTCTGCAGACAATAGATAATAAAGAAAGTTAAATGTTATGGGACGGTTTTCTGAAGATTGAGCAAAACTTTCTTTTTCATCATTGCATATATGATTTGTTGTGAAATGTTAAATCTCAGTAAGTAGTGTGTGTGTGTATGTGTACATGGAGGTCAAAGGTTGACATTGGGTATCTTCTTCAGTGACTCTCTGCTTTATATTTTGAGACAGTCTTCGTTGTGGTTTCATAGTTTCACATATTGGAATATTTGATCCCCAGTGGTGGAACTCTTTGGGAAGGATTAGGAGGTGTGGCCTTGCTGGAGGAGACAAGTCACTAGTGGTGAGCCTTGTGGCTTCAACAGCCCTTGCCAGGTCCAGTGTCTTTTTCTCTGCCTCCTGCTTGTGGATCAGATACAAACTCTCAGCTACTGCACCAGCGCTATGCCTGACTGCCTGCCTGCCTGCCTGCTGCCTGCTGCCATGCTCTCCACCATGACAGACATGGACTCACCCTCTCAAACTATAAGCAAGCCTCCAATTAAATGCTCCCTCTTATAAGTTGCCTTGGTCATGTCTCTTCACAGCAATAGAAACATAGCTAAAATAGTCTCACACTCTACCTGGAACTCCAGGGATGCACCTAGTTTCATCTCCCCAGCTGGGTATTACAGAGGCTGCTGCACCCCACTTTTATCTGGGTCCTGGGGCTCCAAACTGAGGTCCATACGCTTGTCCTGCAAGACATTTATTAGCTGATCCCTCTTTCCAGTTCTTCCTCCCTGGGCTTTTTTTCCTTCAAGCAATACCTGTCAAAACCTCATGATTTGGGATGAGTGCTTGTCATTTGGATACGCAGCCTATCTGGTGTAGAACTTAGGGTTTATCATTGGCTCTGCCACTGCCACACCATGGCCTTGGATGAGACCTGGGAGATTTGTTCTCATCTGAGATGTGGTTGACAGCTCAGTGCAGGGATGTCCTATAGGCAGAGACAAGGCACTGTGCATCAGAGGCTATGATGCTGGGGCTGGCCGATAAAGGGTGAGTACTTTTACACGGAGACAGGCCCTAGTCTCCTCTTTTAAGATTAACAAGGACAAAATCCCTATTATTCCTTGACCTTTCAAATAGGATGAAAAAACCCATCCCAAAAAACCTAAGCAAATAAATAGGATGAAACACTGTCTCAGAAAAACATAGATAGATAGACAGACAGACAGACAGACAGACAGATAGATATAGGATGAAACAGACAAGCTACCTTTTATGCCATTTTCACAGCTATGAAAGTCATTGATTAAGCTTAATTTTTATAATCACGAGTAGCTACCTGGGAACAGCAGTAAGGAAGAGGAGCTATAAGGTTGTCTTTTTGTTTCTGGAACCAGGGACAGAGCCTGTCTGGTGTCAGCAAGGCTCTGCTCTTGACTGAGGTGGGAGAGGGAGGCTGGGTGGGGACACACTCCTTGTGTCTACCACTCTCTGTGCTGCTTGTGAGGACACCAGTCTTGTCAACCACACTGTGTCTTGAGGTTGTCACTGGGCTGACAGCAGTCTAAGTGATCTCACAGGGCTGTGCGCTGCGGTTTGTAGATTTACTGCAGGCAACTGGCATCGCCAGTGTCTCCAAAGATCAGGCTTTGCTCTCTGTTGCGATAACAATAACGTTAGCAGCAGTGGGCTGCACATCGAGAGTATTCCTAACCTGAAAATTCAAAGTAGAAAAGGCTCTGGAAGCCGAAACTGTTAGAGTATCACCGGGGTGTATTTTAGATTTCAGACATTTGCCATGGCCACTCAATGAAACACAGGCCTGAAAAACTTCAAAAATAGAAGCATCCCTGGTCCGAACGAGTTCAGATAGGAGATGGATGTCCCGCCCTTATGTGGATACACCACACTACCACTGTGTGAGTGTCTCCAGGCCATCAATGTGTTAATACTAGATGTTAGGGACACATTAACATTCATTCTCATAAGAACACCAGGGGCAGGAAAATTGGGCCTGGAGTGGTCAAGTTACTTGCCAGGGTTAATGATCGAGATCAAGAACCCTACTGTGTGTGCCCGGGCTCTGCTCTCTCTACTGTATCTTGTTTCCATCTCTCTAGCTCCAAAATATGAATACTTACTTGCACAAAAGTGTTTAGAAAGACTCGGGCATTGGTGATACATGCCTTTAGTTCCAGCACTCCAGAGGCAGAGGCAGGTGGATCTCTGAGTTCGAGGCCAACCCGGTCTATAGAGTGAATTTGAGAACAGTCAGGACTACAAAGAGAAATCCTGGGAGATGGCTCAGTGAATAAGCGCACTGACTGTTCTTCTGAAGGTCCTGAGTTCAAATCCCAGCAACCACATGGTGGCTCACAACCATCCATAATGAGGTCTGATGCTCTCTTCTGGGGTATCTGAAGACAGCTACAGTGTACTTACATATAATAAATAAATAAATCTTAAAAAAAAAGAAATCCTGTCTGAAAAAACCAAATACATATATAGATAGATAGACAGACAGGTAGATAGATGATAAATAGATTGATAGATAGATAGGTAGATGATAGAGATAGGTAGATAGATAGGTAGATAGATAGATAGATCAGAAAGGGGCTAGAGAGCTGACTCAGTGATTAATAGAATGCACTACACTACCAGAGGACTCAAGTTCAGTTCCTAGCACACAGTGGGCCACTCACCATTCAGAACTGCCTGTATTGTCTCCTCCAGGGGATCCAACACCCTTTGCTGGTGTGTACCCACACACTGACATGTAATTAAAAGTAGAACAGAGTTTTAAAACAGTTCAGACAGTATTCTGGAATTTTGAAATTTTAAATTCGAATTAACTCTGATATTCTGTTAATGATATTGATGATCAAGCTTAGTTATAGCATACATGTATTGTCTTAGTCAGGGTTTGTATTCCTGCACAAACATCATGACCAAGAAGCAAGTTGGGGAGGAAAGGGTTTATTCAGCTTACACTTCCATACTGCTGTTCATCACCAAAGGAAGTCAGGACTGGAACTCAAGCAGGTCATAAAGCAGGAGCTGATGCAGAGGCCATGGAGGGATGTTCTTTACTGGCTTGCCTCCCCTGGCTTGCTCAGCCTGCTCTCTTATAGAACCAAGACTACCAGCCCAAAGATGGCACCACCCACAAGGGGACCTCCCCCCTTGATCTCTAATTGAGAAAATGCCTTACAGCTGGATCTCGTGGAGGCATTTCCCCAACTGAAGCTCCTTTCTCTGTGATAACTCCAGCTGTGTCAAGTTGACACAAAACCAGCCAGTACATGTATACATTAGTTTGTATAATATACTGTAAGTGAAGCAGATACAGAACCCATCGACTGTCACAATAACAGCCTGACATATGTGCTGATGTCCCTACTTTTCTGGTGAAGAAGTTGAGGTATCTGGTGATGAGCAGAGCTGGAATTTTAACACCAATGGTTTGACTCCACAGTGTGTGCTGATTGTAACAGAAGGAAGGCTCTGTCTCTTCCGCTAGAGTTGCTATACGTGGTAATACCTGTTTCATCTTCCTTACAATTGCCACCCCTTTTCGCTGTGACATGGCTCTTTGCTTTTTTAATTTTAATTATATGATACTATTTTTATCTTTGTATCTAAAGTGTGTCTGTTGGGCCATAAGATGGATCATCAGCATGACCCATGTGGTAGGAGAGACTAGATCTGGAAAAGCTGTCCTCTGACTTCCAAATGTGCCATGGCATGTATGAGTGCACACACACACACACACACACACACACACACACACACACACACAATTTCTTAAAGCTCTATGGGGAGTTTTAGGTTAGGGTTTAGCTTAGGGTTTTTATTGCTATGAGAAAACACCATGCTCAAGGTAACTTATAAAAGGAAGAGTTTAATTGAGCTAGCAGTTCCAGAGGGTTAGAGTCTACAACTGGCGGAGTGAAGATGCCATGGCAGCAGGTAGCTGGACCCGCGGTCAAGAGCTCACATCTTGATCCACAGGACACAGAGCACACTACCAATGCCACTAAGTTTTTGAAACTTCAAAGCCCACCCGCCGGTGACATACTTCCAACACAACCACACCCCCTAATCCTTCCCAAATAGTTCCACCAACTAGGGACTAAGTATTCAAACATCTGAGGGTATGGGGCCATTCTCATTCACACCTCGGCAGGGAAGTTGGTGTGGTAGGTATGTAGTCAGTGAGGAGGAAGATTCTAAAAACGAGGTGGTAGAGACAAGGAAGGTGTCCAGGGCTGGGAACTGTGCCTCTGGATAAGGTGACACCCATAGCTGTCACATAAGGATTTCTTTACCGGACAGATTTGACCACCCAATGCTTTGTCCTTCAAAGAGTGGGACCATGTTTCCCCAGTCTGTGCTAATCTGGGCCTGTGCTCTGCATCTGAAGCTCTGAGGGCCACGTCTGGTGTTGCTATGGACATCCTCCCCTTGATCTGGGTTCATCTCCATCTGCATAGCTAGCGCTGTGTGGTCATGGTTTGGGGAGGATCTTAGAGATGCAAGATGGATTCAGACCGACCTGCTGTGGTTTCAAGAGGCTGAGTGGCTACAGGCTTAGCACACCAATGGGCAGTGTGGTCCTCTGACCACAAACTTCTGGTCAAGTAGCACCAGTGGATAAAGGCAAGAGGAGTAGGCAGAGGGTTCTGCAATGTTGAGGACTTGATGTAAGCAGAGTCTGATATCACTTGGACCCTCTAGGTTCCCTAGACCACTGAGCAAGCAAACAAACGGGCTTGCACTTAGAAAGATGAAGTGCCAGTCTAGACGTTAAACGTGGCAAGCCCATAGAGCGTGCGTGATGCTGGTAATGGGAGGAAGAAAGAAACGTCCACAAAGTGAACCGTCTCACGTGATTCTGCCAACAAACCATCGTCTTAGGTCGGCAGAGTGTATCACGTGCAAGCGGTGTCCCCGCGAGTGCTGGATCTGGTTGTCATGGGCTGTACGTCACTCACCTGACACTTCTCTCTGGTCTAGATGACAGCGCGTCTGCTGCCAGCAGCATGGAGGTGTCAGACCGCATCGCCTCTCTGGAGCAGCGCGTCCAGATGCAGGAGGATGACATTCAACTGCTCAAGTCAGCGCTGGCCGACGTGGTTCGGAGGCTGAACATCACGGAGGAGCAACAGGCTGTGCTCAACAGGAAAGGACCTACCAAAGGTGGGCATGATGCAGCATCCGTGACTCACCCCAAAACTGACTCCAAATCAAAATGCCCCGAGCCCCACCCACTGAACCAATCTCACTAAGGTCGACAGTCTTTGTTGGTGTGCTTTGGGTGAGTTGTCCTGTGTGATGCTGAGGTGGGTCTTTGTAGACGCTCCCTAAATGCTCTTTGAGTCAAGGAAGGGACCATGCACACGGACCACTGAGGACAGTTAAGTTTGCATGAACAGAGAGTGCTGACAGAGAAAGCCTCAGCCCTTTCTGGAGGTTCTACCCAGAAAGCCCACTGGTATATCCCATCTCTTCCTGTGTCCTCAGCTTATACCAAAGCACACGAAAGTCATGTGATGCATGGCGGCCCCTCCCTCCGTCTGGGTGTAGATGTGGGAGGCCCTCTTTAGAAAGCTGAGTCCAGAGGCATCTAGCTGGCCGGTTTGCTCGGTTTCTTTTAGTGTATGTCTTTGGCTGCTTTTGAGACCCTTGTACTACCTGTGGGGACACAGCCTTCAGCAGAGGTCTGTACCAGTGGGTTTCTGGTCAGTTCAAGCCATTATTTCATGCCCCTCCCAGGACACAGCCTACAAAGGTGGAGCTCATGTGAAGTAACTTTGTAGTGATGGAGCCTTCACATTTCAGAAACAAAAGTTGTCATAATGCCCCTCACTTCGTGCATATCAGTGCCCTGACATTTACTTCTGAGGGCAGTGGCTCAACTTTCGCCAGAGTTGATTTTCTGGCTGTCCCATCCAGGCAGTGAGCTTCCCCTGCTTAAGACACCCTGAGGTTGTAGTATGTTAAAGTCCCTTTGCAACGCCTTTCGTCGCTGGGCGTGGTGGTGTGCACCTTTAATTTCAGCGGTCAGAAAGCAGAGGCAGGTGGAGCTCTGTGACTTCTAAGACAGTCAGGACTACACAGAGAGACCCTGTCTCCAAAATAAAACAAGAACAAGAACAAATCTTTCTTGAACCATGGAGATAGCTCAGTCAGTAAAGTACTTGCCATGCAAGAGTGAAGACCAGAGGACAGTCCCCACTGCATGAGGTGGCATGGGTTTACAGGTTATGGTTCTAGTGCTAGAGAAGATGGCTTCCTGGGTGTCAAGTTGGCCTAGCCTACTTGGCAAGCTTCAGGCCAATGGGTGATCTTGTGTTTAAAAGCAAGGGACATGAACTCACCTGTGCAGGTGTTCTCTCTCCCTCCCCTCCCCTCCCTCTCCACCCTTCTTCCCCTCTTCCTCTCCCTTCCTCTCCCTCTCTCTCCTTGCTTTTTTTGTTTGTTTGTTTTTGGTTTTTTTGTTGTTGTTGTTGTTTTGTTTTATTTGTTTCTTTGAGATAGGGTTTCTCTGTGTAGCCCTGGTTGTCCTGGAACTCACTTTGTAGACCAGGCTGGCCTCGAACTCAGAAATCTGCCTGCCTCTGCCTCCCAAGTGCTGGGATTAAAGGCGTGCGCCACCACTGCTCGGCTCTTTCTCTCCTTGTTTCCTGGAAGCTTGGATTGTCACTGGAGTCAGGAAAGGGCTGTCTAACATCTAATCTCCTTGGCCTCTCTCAAGCCTTGCCTTCTCACCCCTTGGCTAGGTCTCCCCTCTATGGAAAGGAACCCATCCCTTGTCCTTCCTGACTTCTGAGGGCAGAACTACATCAGAGGCACACACTACCCTCAGCTCTGTATTTTGAATAATCCTTTCCAGTGACCTTTGCTTCTAAGTTCCAAAGCAGTTGGGGGTATTTCGGACCAGAAACCCAGTTATTTTAGACGTTCATGACCCGCTCAACTTTCCACAAATAGATCTGATGACGACAGTGTCCCAAAGGGTGCCTTGAAAGAAGGCTCTGGGTTTCTAAAATCTCCTTATGTTTGAAGAGTCTGGGGAAAGAACAGACAGGGTTCACTCAGGGTTTTTTATTTTACTTGACGATGAGTGACGAGTGACAAACTGGAAAGAGATGACTTTTTCACGGTGACCTAACACCTCGCTGTGTGCCGCTTTCATGAGTGGAAATCGTCATTGGTTTGAAAGACACTGAGAAATGAAAGGAAATCAGGAGAGTGGGAGACACGCATCTTGAGGGGCGCCACGGCCCTACACTACGTCATGGGGAGGGGGCGGAGCTAGGCATTGGAAGATCTGGGGGCGGAGCTGCGCATCTGAGGCTCTGGGGGCTGGGCCTGAATTTTACAGAGCTGTGGTGTTGGGTCCTGGACTGTAGGAGAGTAGAAGAGGCAAG